>NC_132886.1:16082869-16167869 GCF_030463535.1 Salminus brasiliensis
AGGCCCCAAGTATCAAATCAATGCTTATGCTTTGATGTTAGAGACATTGGTCTTTCAGGGCAAGAAAATAAGGGTGCCGAAATGAGCAGATTGTGCTCAACACATTCAAGAGTCAATCTTCTCAACAATGCTGGTGCCGTGGGTCTTAGCAATGTAAAAGAGCTGTCAATCAACTGAAATTCAATAATACATCAAGAAGGGAATGAAATAAAGCATGATATGAAGAAGAGTGAGATGGCTTTTCCACTGTAATCACCTTCATCCCATGTGTGTCGCTCTCTCATACTCTTGGAACAGCTACTGGTTGTCTGAGAGCAGGTCTGACTGCACATAATGAGTCTCTGTCTCCGGTAAGGGGGCGTCCATATACCACCTTCCACATTAGCAGGAAATTTCACCAGAATTTCTTTGTTTCTAGAGAAACTGGGTTATTTTCCCCACAGTAGTGATTACTTTTTTTTGTCAGCTCCTCCCGTAAAATCTCCTCCAGATTGCATGTGATCTATTAATTGATCTATTTAAACTGTTTCAGACTCTTCCCCCCAGTGGCACTAGCATCTGTTAGACCCCCAGAGTGACAGGGGAAATGACAGGACCCAGATATTGGGAAGTACCACTGTGGGACATGGGGAGGGGTGGGAAGCCTTTGAGCAAAGAAAAGCACAGAAAGAGCACAGCTAACAAGGAGGAAGAGGAAGGTTAATGAAGTATTAAACACTGCCATGCTGACACCCTGCATTTTTAAACAGTGCGAAAAAACACTCATATACACACACACACACATACACACTACGCACACAGATGTGTACATTGTCTTCTGTTTGGGAGTACGGCAGTGGGGTGCATCATTAGAGGCACTCGTCAGGTTGGTGGGTGGTCAAGGAACGCATGGAGAACCGGCGGCTCAGTAAATGTCACAAAAGGAAATCCCACTGAGCTCAGAACTCATTTCCTGTTGATGACCGGCTCTCTCAAGGTCTTTATTATTAATAAAGGCCAAGCTTAAGACACACACACACACACACACACACACGTTACATGACAATTCTCAGACTATGCTTTTAAAACCAGCAATGCTTCTCTAAATAGTGCAGCCCGGCTCTCTGGAGGTTGAGCCTTCTCAACCTCTTGAGGTTTACGTTTGACTGTTGCCAGTGTGAAAGCTGAGCATCTTTAGATGCTTTTTTTAGACTCTGTAGAAATATGTAGATTAGCCAAGGCCTGTATGCAACCTATATGCGACTGAGATTTCTGCTATTGTCGCCACGGTAACAATTCATGTGGCAAGCAACCAGTGTGTGCTGTAAGGAGATTTGATGGGTGTGGAAGCATGTGCTGAGTGCAAAAACATATTTACATGAAACCCTATATGCTGTAATGAACCACATAGTAGTAGTAAATACAGCTTCCATAGAAGATCAAACATAAGAGTAATAATTCAGCAATAAAGCCTAATGCATAGTTATTCTGTGCTGTTATAGACTTGCTGCTGACACCAGTCTGGAATTGGAACTGAATGAGATTGAGATGAAGGGTTAGGATTAGGTTTGGGATTGAGGTTAAGGTTAGGGTTAGGTTTTGAGTAAGGTTGGGTTAGGTTTTGCTTAATGGAAGTAACATATAGCGTCTACTCGATGTAACATATCATCATTAAATCTACTTAATGTCAGTAATGCATCAACATAACATTGTCAGATATTTACCTCAGTGTATTCAGATAATTCACTGCTGCTACTGCACTGATATGATGCTGATATGTTGTGCTGTCATGATCTGGGGTTGTGTTGCAGCCAGTGTCACTGGTAAAATTGCACAATATAACATTAAGAATAGATTCCACAAAATACTAGCAAACCCTGGGTGCAAAGGTAAAACCACCTCTTAAAAGACTGAAGCTGAAAAGAAGCATAATGATCTAAAACACACCAAAGTCAAACTAAGTCTCTTCACTGGCTTCCTGTAGCTGCTGCCTGCATCAGATTAAAAACCCTGACACTGGCCTACTAAGCCAAGAATGGACCAACTCTCCCGTACATGATGGCAATGGTCAAAAGCTGATCAGTACCAAGAGCCCTTCAAGCTTCAAGCACGGCTCGGCTTGACCCGCCATCCCTTAAGTTCCACGAGAGACAAGCATCCAGGCTTTTTTTTGTGCTGGCACCTAAGTGGTAGAACAAACTCCCCCTGGGTGTCCGAAAGGCAGAGTTAAAGGCTGAAGACATATCTCTTTCAAGAGTACTTGGTTGAATTGTAGCGATGAGTACTGTGGTCTTCATACAGACTTTTGTATTTAGTAATATCTAAGTTAGAGATATCTTTTTGATCCTAGTCTATACAAACTAGCTAAAAGTATTTTTCGGAGTAAACGGCGAAGCACTTTTGTAAGTCGCTTTAGATAAGAGCAACTGCTAAATTCCTTAAATGTAAATGTAAATGTAAAATCATGGACTGCCTGATAAGACACAAACTGAAGCTTTTAGAATGGGCCTCACTTCCCTGACCTAAACATAATAGAAACAATGGTCAACAGAGCTTACACAAGCTGTCCTTGCAGGATGACCAATATCTCCAAACTAGAAGCCTTCTGCAAACAAGAGTGGGCAGAAATGGTAACTGCAGACATTTCAAAAACATATTAAACTTCAGCTTTGCTCAAACACAAACACTAGCTTGATAATGACACAGGTTGATGACAAAGTGTCTGAATGAACCCCTTAACGCAGGAAGACGAAGGTTATTACACACGAAGGTGTGTTATTCAGTAACTACAGGGACTTCTGTACAAACTGGTGGGACGATTCTTTGGCAATAGAAGCCTGTAATAACACTTCTGGCCCGTCGGCAGGCCTTAGGCTGTTTAAGAGGTTCATTGATTAAATCTATGATTTTACTTCTTTTTAGTAAACTGCAGTGCTATAATTTAGTCAGTACTTTAGTAGTAAAAAAGAAACAGGATTTCATTCCAAGTCATTTGGATCCTCTCTTTTGGTCCTTTTGTGGTGAAATGTGAAAAAGGTAACACAGTGTAAAGAGCAGTGAGTGTTTAAAATGGCTTAAAATAAACACAAGGTTTTAATATAGCTACAACCATATGCTGTAAGTAAGCTGGACATGAATGAAGAATGAATGAAGAGGAATCTACATGTCTCTCATGTTCCTTTAAGGAAATCGTTATTTTGATGGTCTTGACAGCAGGATGTACAAAGTGGTGTGTGTGTATGTGTGCGTATGTGTGTGCGTTTTCACACATTTTCCCAAGGTAGCCAAACAAGTTATCGCCTGTCTTTTGTTTATTACTAAGGACATAATAATGAAATAGATTTCTCCTTGTGTTTCCGCACACAGCCTTCTATTTCCTGGCCTTTACTCTCTAGAGTAAATTGCCTTGGCTGTGCTTTATGCTGTATGTGCATGGAGAAACTGGTCGCGGCAGAAAGTGGTAATAGTAGGTACAGCAGCTGGAAAAGACTAACAGTGACAGAAGTACAAGGAAAGGTAAAAATGAGTGAGAAAGACAGAAAAATGCAATGGTATAGAAGGTAAAAGGAAAGATAGTGAGAGGGAAGGAAAAGGGGTGGAATCTTCTGCTTTATGCCGAAAAGAATCCCACTACTTCTTGACTCACCCTTGCGGCACTGTCTCTATCTCTGACACACACATACAGTGCATCATCTGCTATATATATATATATATATATATATATATATATATACACACACACACACACACACACACACACACACTCTGCAAAGCACTAGATAGCGAGTGTTAACGCCTTACTGCACTTGAGCACCGCATTTCGTCCATGTCTGGGCCGAGCTCTCTGGAGAGCCAGATGCTTTCGTGTGCCACGCTTCACACACTCCATGCTACATAAAGGTCAGACGGGATGCTCATCAGATCCCTCTCACTCTCTGGATAAATAAATAAAACACACATTGCATGACTGGAAAATAGTAAAGATTGAAGTATGACATGTGGATTTAATGTGCTGAAACCAATATATTTGCTGGCCTGAAATATAATAATAAGCTTCATTTATTTATGTAGCAGCTTTCACATTTCAAAATACATATACAAATATAAGTGCTCTCTCTACAACACATCAAATACTTGGACAAACTAGTGGTTTGTTGACAGCATATTAGAAATATGGTCAAGAATATTGTTCAAAACTTCCACAGAAGAGACCACTAACAAGGAAAAGAATGCAAAAAGAGAGCAAAGGCTCAGAATGTTGTGGAGATACAGTTGCAAGCTCAAGTTCAAAGTTGAAGGAACGCTGGCTATAACCTTCGAGTGACTGCAAAAGGCCTGCAGCAAGATTTGGTGGCAGCAGGCACTGAGGTTTCAGTTTGCACAGTAAGGTGCATACTAAGTGCTGAAGGTCTCCATGCCTGTACATCTCTATTGACCCAGAAGCACAAAAATACGCCGGCTCCAATCTGCCCAAGGCACAGAGGGTTGGGGTTCTGTTCTGTTTTGAAAGATTAAACAGAACGGGAACTTCTTGGGCCTATGGATCAGCAGCATGCCTGGAAGAGGAAGAATGAAGCAAATGCTGAACAGAACATCCTGCCTGAAGCATGGTGGTGCTCTCATATAAGAACTCTGGGCAATGTAAATCATACATTGTCCATTGTTTAAGGATTTACTATGAATAAATACAAGTAAAAATAAAACCAAAATAATAATTCATAGTAATATTGATGAAGATACCCTTTTAAAAAATATGCTAGTGATATTTTTATTATTATATTTGAGAGAAGAAAAAAAATAATCACATCAGTGCAGAAAGCTTTTGCCCTTCTTTTTCTTGTGAAAAGACAGAGGTTTGTGTTTTTGTGGTTTATAAACATCTGATTGATGGTTGGGAGAGAATCATTGTGATCTTGTCTTCACAGTAGACTATCATTAGTTGGGGAAGCAGTTCAGTTCGGTTCAGCTCATTTGGGATTTTTCACTGAGATCCCAGCGTGAGTCACAAGTGAGAAGAGTGAGAAAAGTGAATGGGGGTTGACTGGCTCTTATCCTGGGTGCGCACACACAAATGCACACACACATACACACAGGCACACAGTTAATGCTTTTTGCTCTAACACTGTCTATATTCTGATATCAATATTGGTTATGCATGTTGCCCTCTTATTTATATTTCTGTGGCCTCTATGTCCTATATTCCTATTTTTTGAAGTGAGTGATATATATCTTAATATGGTTCCATCCATGGATGTTGATGTGTGTGTGTGTGTATGTGTGTGCGCATGTTTTAGGCGAGCTCCTCTGAGTTAATAAATGTGATTTGCTAAGGGAATTCAGGGCCAGTTCAGTAATGAGCCTCAGCCTTGCACAACCATGCACTCTCCCAGCTCTCTGTTACTCTTCCATCTCTCTTCATTCCTCCCTCGCTCTGCTACCCCTCCATCTCTCACTCACACACTCAAGCGCACACACTCTGCCCTTTATTTAGCACTCTGTCCCTCTATCTGTGGGTCTGTCCATTACGGCTTCAATGGCAGGCTGTTTATAAGGATTCAATATAAACCCTATAAACAATACCATACAAACAGGCCTACAAACAGGTATTTTTGCCTTTGGCCACAATTATGACAAGAATGTCCTGTAGACTGGGGTTTTTGCCACTGCTGGTAGACCCCTAGAGCCATACCCTTTAATACAACTGAAAATTCAGCTACTTCCTTCACACTATGGCCTTTTGGCAAACATTAACATCTGCTTTGCGACCCATTTTCCACACATTGAATGAGAAATTTACTGCACCCTACCACCTTTTTTTCAATCTATGAATCCCGTCATACACCCTGCAGGTATTTATAGCCTGTTCTCATGCAATGCCATCTATAGGAGCCTGAAGAAAGGTGATAGAGGGTTTGGACATATACTCATACAATAAACAGGCACTTCATATCATTTTATTTAATATACTCATTTTTATCTCTGTGTCTATTTTCCTCCCACCACTATCTTATTTGTTCTCCTGCTCCCTCAAAACACACACACAAACACACACAAACACACCCACACACACACACACTTACAAGACAGAGGAGAATGTGATGCCTACACATATGGGTCAATGCAGGGTCAATGTCAGTACATTTACACTCTCAGGATAATGCTACTGGACAGAAAACAGCTTAACGAGCCACAGTGAAAAAGGTCAATTCTGGGAGGAGCAGAGACAAATACATTTGACATACTAAGTGTGCAGAAAATACATTTTCAAATACACTACATCACTTTAAAAGCACAAATGTAGTGTTTGATCAAGCATCCACACTCTGTAGGCTTACAATATGTTCTCCATTTATGGCATGTAGCAGGAGCTGCTATCCAGAGCAATTTACACAAGTGCTTAGCTGTCCACTTAGAAAATATCCCTAGCTAGTGTGAATAGATTAGTGAGAGATTAGTGCTGAATTAAGCGCTCCTAAAAAGAGATGAGTCTTCATCTGCCTTCGCTCGGCTGTCCGGACACCCAGGGGGAGATCGTTCCACCACTTTTGCACCTGGACAGGGAAAACATCTAGATACTTCTATGCATCTTGAAGGTCTGCTGTACAGTTCTGGTACGGATCAGGTTTTGACCACTGCCATCAAGTAGGGATCGGGAGGGGCCGGCCCATTTTTTGGCTTTGTAGGCCAGAAATGTGTCAGATTACAGATCTGGCAGCTACATGAAGCCACAGAAGTAAACACAGGGTTAGAGCTGAACTTAGGGTGGATGATTAAAGACCTCTAAGGTTCTGGATTTTTTGCAAAGGCTTGGTAGCACAAACATGAAGTCTAGCCAGAAGGACTTGCTGTAGACAAGCCTTGAGATGGAGAGGGATTGAACAAGCACCTGGCTGAACGTACACCAAGAACCTAAAGGCAATACAAGGTCATTTCCTTTGGTCATATGCTTACTCATGCAGTCAAGCTGAGGTTTTTACAGAGTGGTGACTATAGCAGATTTGACGAGATCATTAAAAAAGGGCAGTGAAAGCAGTGAGGTAATACAATCAGTCAGTGGTGTAATCACTTTAGGATGGCTGAGTGGAAAGGCTGCAAAACTACATGTCGGAATACCAGTGCACTATGTACAGAGCAGCATGTAGGGATAGAATCAGGGAGAAGGGAAAGAGACTGAGAAAAGGAGCATCAGAAATGTATGCCTTTTTATGTTTAGTTAACAGCTCTGGTGCTGATAGACTACAGAAATCAGTAGCACAAAAGCATTGTAGTGGCTGATTAAGAAAATTAGTAGCCCTATTAGAAAGATAGTAGGCAGTTTAGAAAAATAGTATGACTTAGACATCACCAATTTCCTGGCCTCTCATTCACAATGTCCAAGATTTCACTATATTCCTATATATGGTTGAAATGACCAATTAATCCAGAACATTTAGTTGTCATTTACAACTTTGATTTAAACATTATTCAGTTTAGCAGCATGGCTGCTAGTTATGTAACGGGCTTGCTTGGTCGAGAGAGTTTTAGAATTGAAGTGGCCTGCATTAGCATATTTCCACAATCCATTAGGAAAGCAAATTTATAATGAAGTAATCACTACACTTGCTTTAACAAAACTGTGAAAAAAACCCACATTAATCTTCTTTTTGAGCAGCTTTAGTTTTTTTTTTATGCTGTGCATGTTTGTTAACATGTGCACATCCACAGTGTAGTTTGTGAGCAGTGGTGTGTGTGAGAGTCCTCTAAGCTTAAGAGAGTATTCCTGGAGGACACAGATAGAGGTGAGAGTGCCAACTACTCTTCTGATAGGGCAATGACAAACTGCTCTCAATGAAAGAGTGCTCCATTTGACCACAGCTTTTTACTCATCCTCCACGCCGCTATTCTGAGGTAAAGTGCTGGGTTCAGTAACAGTTCCTGACATCTACGCTCTGTGAGATCCTAGTTATGCTACCACCTTTTCTTTTTTCTCTCATGTTCTTTCTTAACTACTATGCACATATGTATCTAATTATTTACCTACTTATCTACATATATACATATTTACTTACCTACCTACCTGCCTATCTACCTACCTAAATACCTGCCTATATATAAAAATAAATGCTGTCTCTCTCTTTTGTTCTCTCTCCTTCCCCCTCATTTCTGTCACTGGACATTTGGCTGAACTCCGACCTCAGAGCACCCACTCTCCGCACCCCCACCCCTTCACCACCACCACAAGGACAGCCGACCCATTACAGTAATTAACTGAAGAGAGAGAGATGGAGGGGGAAGTAAAGGGGGTCTTTTTCTGCAGAGGCAGCAGCTTCAGCGTGGGGCTGGCTACAGATGCGGCCACAGTTAATCCCTTACTCACATCCATTATGAATAAGTGTGAGGTGCAGGTCTAGTATTAATCTAACAAACTGTCGAGCTAGACACATATATCCAGTAACCAGAGAGAAATCTCACAAAATCTCACTAAGAGAAGAAGAACAGAGCATAAAGAAAAGAGCCACGCTGGAAATAATGACGAGACCATAAGAGGAGGGACTCCCCCCAAAAAACCCTGAAAGTGTAACAAAGCAAAAACACCACACACATATACACAAGTGTTTGTTTTTTAGACTTTATTAGAGCATGGAATCGTACAGAATGAATATCATTGCTGTCAGAATATCAGATTTTCAGGTGCACCTTCATGCTGCGAATATCTCATTCTACCACATCCCAAAGGTGTTCTATTGGATTCAGATCCGGTGACTGGGAAGGGCTCTGAAGAACACTGAACTCACTCATGAAACCAGTGCGAGATAAATTTAGTCTTATGACATGGGGAATTAAAATGCTGGAAGTAACCATTAGAAGATGGGAAAGTTGTGGGCAAGAAGGAATGCACATGGCTGTGGCATTCAAGTGACCTGAAGTGTGCCACAAAAGCATTCCTCACACCATTAGCACCTTCACCAGCCCGGACTGTTGGCACCAAATTCTGACCCTACCATTTGTGTACCTCGGCAGAAATAGGCATTCATTAGATCAAGCTTTTCCAGCCTTCATCCAGTGTTCAGTTGTGACGAACCTTTGCCCACTGCAGCCTCAGCTTTCTGTTCTTGGCTGAAAAAGTGGAAGCCGATGTGGTCTTCTGCTGTTGTTGCCCCAAGGTTCAATGTGTTGGGCATTCTAAGATGCTTTTTTGCCCACCATAATTAGGCAGAGTAGCCATTTTGTCATAATGTATATACATATCGCTGCTGTCCCATAAAAATTGTGCACGTTTAGTTTTCTCGATAGATCAATAGAAATGCCTTTACATTTGACTTTGGAGATAGTTTTTCCTTTGAACAGTGACAAAATTGTTGTTACTATGTCTATGCTATAATTTTCTAAGCCTGATCCTAAATCTAACTCTAACTTTGGTAATCAAAAAGAAATGTTTTTATGCTTTTAGTTTTAAAAGATGAAACTTGCATACAGAAAACACTACATTTTTGTTTTGAAAATGTAAGAAAACAAACGATCTCTCACACACCCACACTAATCTTTATCTCTGTCAGTTCTATATCACAGAAAGGGGCGTTCAATAAGCAAGCTCTATACCCAGTCAGAGCTATGATGAAGATGCTGGATCACACAGAGCAATAATAACAGAGCACATCTTTAATAGCCTCTCCCATTTGGTATATGATGATGGCAATCAGCCAATGTGACACAGCGCCCCATGATAACATTAGTGTTTATCTTCTAGGCAATGATAAAATAACCCCTATTAGCCCTCTGAAGAGTGCCTAGTGACGTTTACTGGAGCCTTTTCTTTCCATCTTCTCAGCTGTTCACGTCATCCATCTCTTCTGTTCAATTCCATTAGATTTCACTCTGTCCATTCCTCTCCCGCTCTGACTTTCTCTTCATTAATTTACAGAGATCCTTTCCCTTTTCTGCTGAGTGGCCTTGGCGTTGCTGACTAACAGAAATGAGTACGGGAGACAAAGTGCGAGAGCGCTGCCCTGTTCTCTCAGCCGGAACCGGAGACGTCAATAAAGCAGCGACAGCTCTGGCTGAGGTGAGCTCTGACTTCACCAAGAGAGAAAAGAACATTCAGGACACTCATCGAGCTGTTTAAAAAAACACACACACACACACACACACACACACACACACACACACACACACACAACCAAATAAAGAACATGAATTAATGCCAAAGAAGAATCCACAGCCAAGTGGCCTGCTTTGCAGTGTTGAATCAGCTCTTACAGTGTTCATTTGTGTCCAGCTGGATGTAGAGGGACCATATCATGGGAAACGAAATTGTGCTTGCTTTCTTTACATTTTCTTTAATGTGCTAAAGTATACTGATAAAGAATCAAAACACAAAACATACAACACAGTCCATATAAGTCACAAAAACAGTCCATTAGATGTTATAGGTATAGATGTGCATTCACATTGTATACTACACTAGGCCTTTTTTCTGCTCTGTGGAAGATCTACCAACATGTTAGTAGTGCTGGGTGATATGACCTCAAATATCATTTTACCTTGATTCTGATTAATAAATTATTATATAAACTGCTCAAGTTGTTAAGTTGGCTCTGAGTTCGAGCTTGCCTGTCGCCAATTGGACAGGGCAGAATCGTGTAACTACACATAAGGTTGTTTTAAAGGGCAGAGTACATGAACACACTGAAAAGCACCAACAGAATACATAAGGCAAGATTATGTTGATTAGTAGTTCTGAATGTCTGTGTTTTTGGTTAATTGTCAGTGAATTACTCTTCATATCAGGTTTTCAAAGAAATATATTTTTCATGGTTTTCAAACCTGGCACTTCAGCAGATTGCGCTACTGCCATCTCAATGGACTGGAAATGAAGCAATCAAGGTGTGATTGAAGCATAGACTCAAGAGAATTCAAGAGGTTAAACAATAATATGGCATTCAAATTACATACATTTTTACATAGTCCTTTAATTTCATAAGTTATTGGACAAACTAACAATTTTACAAGGTCTTTGTGGTCAGTGACGTCTGTGGGTATTTCTGCCTTTAGTTTTTTTTTCAGTAAATGACCCAGCCTAAACGACCATGACTAAATGACTAAAAAAGGTTGTGTGTATTTGGTAAAACAGTGCCTCCAGTGAATAGGAGCTCCACATAAAATGTGAAACATGTATGAAATACCAGACAGGACCTACTAATATGCTGACTGGTGACTAATCAGATGATGATCAGATGAAGAATTGGTCATTTAAGAATATTCAAACTCTTTCCTCTTGGTTGGCTTCCGTGGTATGTTTTGGGTCATCATCCATCTGTACTGTTAAGTGCTGCCCTATTTTGCAGCATTTTACTGAAACTGAGCAGAGCGTATGCCTTTATATACTTTAGAACTCATCAAAAAATATGAGCAACCCAGTTCCATTTGCAGCTAGACATGCAATAACACTGCCTCCACCATGTTTGACAGATAATGTGGTATGCTCATATGCTGAACATTAGCTCTTCTCTTTCAAACATTTGTTTTATTCTGTTCAGAGAATCTTGTTTTAAACCTTTTCACATTTTCTAGCAAAGTGTAATCCAGCCTTTCTGTTCTGAAGTGTTAGTCCTTTGCATCTTGAGGTACATGCTTTCTTGCAAATACAAAGCAAAGCTAGCTGTCATGTTTTATAGCCCTGAATTACTGTTTTGCTGAATATGTAGTCCATAAGATTTCTTGATCTTTCTGTAATGGGTAATGAAATCCCAACATGGGAATTCAGTTTCCAAATATTGGCACATCAAACAGTTAACCCATGCACCTCCCTAAATATAACCATGAACACATTGACATTTTGCCTAGAGCAGTTTAGCCTTTTTTGCTGTTATTACAGCAAAAGACCTAGTTAAGTGGTGGATTTAGAGTTATTTCTCACTGTTGGGAAACAAACAATAAACAATTAGTTTCACACATTTGGCCCTGCTTTTGTATTTTTTTTTAAAAAATGCAGGATATAGCTCTTTCAAAGCAACACTACAGGTATTAATTTAACACTGTGGATTTCGTGTGATGAAAAGCTCTTCAGTCACGAAGCTCAGCATTAGATCAAGGACAACTGTACTTTTAGCAAAATCTTTTTTCTGTTCCTCTTTTGTGGAGTGATGCAAAGGGTAAAATACTCCAAAGGCGGGTTGTTATCAAAGTCCGACACACAGTGTGAGCCTCATTAGCGCACCTTCCTGCAGCCATTCTTTAAAAGATTAAGTATTTTCATAATATAGTTTACAAACATGTTGACGTTAGACATTAACACAAGACTTTACTCGAAGGCATTGTGAACCAGGTGGCAGCTGTTCCACCTGAGTGATTCCCCCCCTACACACACACACACACAGACATACATACACACATGCTAAGTAATTACCATTGCTAATTGAGTCAACAAGATCCAGGCTACATTAAAAAAAACAATGTGGTGTTTTAGTGCAACGCACTGAGGAGAAAGACACAACCTGGATGACAGCCTCTCAGAGCTTTGGGTTATATATAAAAGGTCAAAAAGTATGTTCTTGTTTTGACAGATGAATATATGTTTAAAACAAACACACAGAACAGCACATGAATAAATTCAGGGATTGGTACTACAGGTGCAATTCTGTTTACCAACCTCAGATTTGGTTAACTGAACTTTATTTAGCAGATATTTAGCAGAAACAAACTCTCCATATCACTGTTATTATAAAAGGACTTTTGTATATAAAAATATATTAATTGATATTATATTTATATGATATAAATTATGCAGTAGTTATATGTAATGAAATGATACTATGATCATTTACCAAAGCAGACTGACTTTCAACACATAAAATACATCTAAAATTGATTATCATAAAACAGTGGTAATTTCCCCAAGTGGCATACCCTACCGTCAGAAGATTAATGGGTTCAACTCTGGAGATGCCACAGCCCTCCAAGACTGGAAATCCCACAGAGCACAATTGGCCCTCCCTCTTCCCATCACTTAGCATAATAACACTAGCCAGTATGGCTGTTTGTTGATAAGAGTAACAGACCTAGCAGTTAGCTAACCACATTTAGCTGTGCTAATGACTGTAGAAAACATGAATGCCATAATTCCATTTCCTTCTGTTCTATAGAAATGAGGCCAAAACTGTCCGCCATATTGTTAAATCTGCACAATGGAGATCAGAGGCTGAGCCAGACTCTCCTACTTCTCTTAGACCAAGCGTGTCTCAGACCGCCTTCATTAAGATTACAGGGCAGAAGCAAAGCAGATTTTACCCTGAATACCCAGTTTGGAAAAAGACCGGTCTCTTCCAGCCATGGCGGTCAATCACTTAATTCCTAACTGTAGCCCTGCCTTCCTACAATATAGTCATATTTTAAAAATTTATTTCTGGGGGACAAAATGTGCCAGTATTAGGCACAGGATAAACTAGCTGTTGGGATTAAACATTAGATGGAAAGATGGTTTGGAGGAAATGGGCTGTGTGTTTTTTTTATTGAAACATATGGGGATGGGTGGTGCTACAAATCATACTGCAAACAGCCAGCTGAGGCACAAGACCTGCGGTTTCTTTACTTTTAAAAGACATTGTGCTGTCCAGGCTTTCTACAGCCATTGAGCTGTCCAGTGGCATTGCAGTGACATTAGTGGCCGTTTGAAAACTTTGGCTGACTGAGAGAAAACACATTCTAGCCTACATCCTCTCAACACTAGTGCCATCATCTGATGAGTTCACACTACTGGGTGGAAATTGAAAATTAGTAAGAATTAATGAAAATTGGATAAAAAAAACAACAATTTTCTGTGAGGACACTTTAGAGGTATTAAACTCTTTAGTACTCTTTTCAACTCTGGGCTATCAATGGCTGTGTCATCAGGATTTAAACTCAGTAGGATGCAACCTTCGTACCCTGTTCCACCACACTTGTTTAAAGAAACATTATGTACGAGAAGAAATAGTGTTTCTATTGCTGCTCTGGGTTTGGCATGCTGCTAACTGAACTATGTAACTCTGGTGAAGCGGGCAGGAAAAGGCTCACATGCATTGCATAATGCTGCATAACTCGTCATATTTGTGACAAATCCTTTTATATTATTCTACATGTGAAATGAATGTGTAAAGTGTGCCCTCTTGGGGTGGGTGGGTGACTGTACAAGGGCCCAAGAGCAAGAAATATAAATTCTTACATAATGCCACTTTAATGTTCTTTTGAACAGTAAAGGTACATTTTAGTGATATCCAAGGAAAAGACTTATGCATCTGAAGGACAAAAGCTCACTCTCCAGCTAAGACAAAGGCAGAACCTGTGACAAACGCGACTGCTCAGCAGCAAGGATGCAGTGGTCAGAGCTTCCCCATCATCACATTAACATGAAGGATCACAGCTGCTGCAGTAATTTGTGCCCTCAGCTCTCAGTGAGAAATCCCAGAGCACTGACGGTATCTCCTTCTTCCAGACCCGCTCGTTGAGGTGACCACCTCTGTTTGCTGACTGAAATATTAAAGTGCAGAGGGGACTATGGGACTGGACATGCTGGAGGCAACAAGCCTCGAAACATCATCTTACAAAATGTGGCCTTTTAAGGTTAGTCAAGCAATCGTGCAAGCAGAGAGGGAAATTGAGATTCCAATGACACACAGTGCCTGAAGACAGTAAAGTACAATCTTCCGTGTCTGTTTAGAGTATGTGTAGATGGCGCTGGCTCAGGCAATCTGAGATGAAATACTGAATAGTAATTCTGATGATTAAAGGAACACAAATGTACATGATTTCCCCGCTTGCTTCAAACACAGTCAATCAGCCAAGACATGGTTGGTGTCTCTTCTTTAAGTTTGTGGCCTTTTTTTGTTTCACACTGGAGCTATGAGGCTGATGTAGCTAACATGTAATGAAAATGTATACGCCATTAATTACCATATTTCATACTGCTTGCCTAAATTATCAGACAATTGTTTAAACCATGTCAAATCATGTTAAATAATCTCAAAATGACTCATGCGTACTTACAGTAGCTATAGTTGTAAGGTGGCATTACTGTGGAAGGACCTTTTCAGGCAGTTCATACTCAAAAGTCATCCAATATGTCTCATCACACTTCCTCCCCATACAAACACACTCTGCACCCTGCGCTTATGACTGGAAACCCTATGTACAGTCACACAGCACCCACAAAGACTTTCCCCCACCCACACTACACCTGAACTCACACCCATCCAGTGCCTTTTGTAAATAATGTAAAACATTCAGATTATAACAAACCTGTACATTTAACTGCTTTATACCAGTGCAATATTGTAAATTGAGAGTATGTATAATGTGTGTATGTGTAGTATGTGCAGTTAATGTGTAAATATTCATTATTTCTATTTTGTAAATATGGGTTTATTTGTTCTACTGTAAGGGACGATGCACCTAAGTTTTTCAATCACCTTCACACTACTGCTTTGAGTTGATTTGATTTTGATGTGGCTAAATAAAACCAAGTCTCCAAAAAAGAGTGTGTCACAATTGGATCTTAAGATGTGGAAGCATTACCGAATGTTAGCAAAAATCATCAAAAAAAGTGTAATACTTGTGTTTGTTGTTGCATTATTCATTTGAAATCATATTTATTAATTTTTTACTTTTCTTTTGTCATTTTGTGTAGTTGCTGTTGTTATTACTCTGTTTTTAGATGCAAAACACATCATGGATGTAACTAATTACTCACTGACTTACAGCACATGGTGATTCTCCCAATTTTACCCGATTTAAAGCTGGTATTTTTTCACAGGGTAGTGCTATTAGCACTTAAGAAGCACCCATAAGAGTGGTGCTTCGCATCAGTGACACCTGGTGTAATCAAAATAGCATACTGTGTACTGTATCCTGCAAGGTGTACTAATATATACTATTTACTGCACATTACTCATCAGATCAGTATGCAGTGTTTTATCCAGTGTAAAACCATTACGATGTACTGCACTACAGGAGAGGGGCGTGTCTGCACTCTACCTGTTGTTGAGCCAGTAGGATGAATGCCAAGACAGGCCTCATTTTCCTAGCTCTCCAATCACTGCACTATTGTTAGCAGCTTTTCTGGATTGCTTGATGGTGTGCTGTACATCGTACTGAAATACTTGACCAGAGCAGCATGACATCGGCCATTCATGTTTTAATCTTTCACTGGAGAACTTCGAGTTGGTTGAATATTCAGTACATGCGAAACATGTATTAGACTACTACTGCTATGTTGTAGTAGTATTGCACTTTTTAAAACCTTTTCCTTTAAAATGTCTGGAAAATGCTAAATTGTAAAAATACAAGTTCAGTAAAATACGTCTTGTGCATAGTCTTGAAAAGTGAGTAGCCTTGAGCAGCAGGGCAGTCTTCTCATTGAATGACAACAAAAAAATGATTTGATTTTCCCGAGTGGGGTTTCCTTTGGCTGTTTACACAAAGGTTTGGCTTTGGACCATCTTTCAATAAAATGATTTCCTCTCTATAATATCTTAGTGTAGGTCTAAACTGGCCCTTTTATGCCAACGCCACTTCCCTTGGAGCCTGGAAAACATCCAGGAAGATCTTTAAGTCTGTTTTTAATCTTGCCCTTAAGACCTCTGGCACTGCCTATATATCATATGCACAGCAGAATATCAATCATTGCATTTCTTCTAAAAATCTTACTTATCTTGATTTTTGTTTGTTTTCTATGATCCTTCTCATGGCTCTACAAGATTACTTTCAGAGTCCTTATTCTTGAAATTTATCTGTGGTGGCAAATGACCTTCTATTAATTTCCTCTATTTTATCGAGGCTAAGGAAAAAAGCCTGCCAATTGTTGAATTATATTATTGGATCTTGCAGATACAAGCCGTACAAGTCTTGGATGACTGATGAATCTCTGACCTCCTGGAGAAAAACTGACCCAGCATTAGTTCAACTACTGCAGTTTCTGTCCAATTTATCAGGACCCTTTTCCATTAAATGGAAGATCATTGTAAATCACCTTCTCACAACATTGCACAAGCTCCTCTGAAAATCCACTAAACTTTCTGCATTCACTTCAACATCTCCCATAATCCTGCGCTACTGTTGGGTGGTCAACCATTGCTGAAACTAGAGCAGTCTGCCAGAGGATACAACCACTGGGTGACCTTTATAATGAAAGTGCTTCCACATCAGCTTTTTCCCTCAGTGTTCTCATCCAGAGAACCACCATATTCACATCAGGCTTATTCACAAGGCCATTTGTAACAGATTCATAATGCCATATATGTAACACTGAAAGTTTACTGTACATAGGTAGTTGTTACATTATATTACTGGTAATCTTAGATTAGTAATTATATTAGTTTTGTTTCAGGGACCAGATACTAGGTAAAACCATATATGAGCTGACATATCTATGCTTTGCAGGTAAATAGGTTCTTCCATAGATACTATTGTGATGTTGGACAAGCTTTACGGAATGCCAGAAGTGCAGCAGGTGGCTTTTGTAAATGTGATGATTAATTTTTTTGGTATTATTATTTCTGCTCCATTTACAGTCTAAAGGGGAAATTGAACAATAATAATAATAATGATTTTAATACTAACTAGACAAGAATCTACCCACTTCCAGGCAGTTGCAAGGCATTCATTAGGGTGAAACTGTTTTTGCAATGGTGTATCTGGTAGTTGCTTTAGGGTTACTAGGTGGCAACTAGGGTATTGCTATGGTATCCCAGGTGGTTGCTTTGGGATTGTCAGGCTGTTGTTAGGTGATTGCTACGATTTACATTTATGGCATGTAGTTAATGCTCTTATCTAAAGCGATCTACAACATTATTTGTATTAGAGAGGTGTTGTTCTGAGTCTTGCCTAAGGGCTCTTATTGGTGTAGCATAGCATAGTCACAAAGACTGGGAATCAAACCCCAGTCTCCCACATGGTCGGGTAGCTCACTGGCAGCTAGTGGTGTTATCCATTGTACCACATCCTGTCTGCATGAAGGTTGCTAGATAGTTGCTATTGCATCCCAGGCAGTTGCTATGGTATTCCAGATGACTGTTATGGTGTATCAGGTGATTGCTGTGTATTTTCATCATCATGACATAAGAAGGGTGCATGGGTTTTGTTTCTCAAGTCACCACGATCTGTTTTATATTATATGAACAAAATTATTAATTGTTTTTTTTTCTAAAATGAAGGGCAGTAAAAAAAAGATCATGCTACTTTTGTCTTTAATGTACAGGAAAGAATTTCTTTGTGGAGCATTGCTGTGAAGATTTGGCTGCAGCAACAAGAGTGTTGGTCAGGATGTTGGATGATGACCGCTTTACCTTACCCCTACCTCCCCAACTCATCCTTAAAGTATTGGATAGAGCACCATCATTCCAGAGAACACAGTTCCACCGCTCCACAGCTCAATGCTGGGGGGGCTTTACACCCCTCTAGCCCATGCCTGGCATTATGCATGGTTTATGTTTATCTGCTCCAGAGAGTCCTATTCTATACAGGGACTAGACAAGCTGTGTGTGTGGGCACATCTGTGTCAGAAATGGATGCAACTTAACATAGTAATACATTCATTAGAAGGGGTGTCCACAAATATTTGGACATTTAATGTATGTGAACCTCAGCTTGCGATCCTGTAAACTTGTCTCTGTAAAGCAAACCTATATAAGCCAAATCTGTGGAAGAAGCCATCGCAGGTTAATTAACTTAACTGTTAAATTAACTGTGAATTACAATTAGAGAGATTTACCACCAGTGCTGACATTGTGTTAAGAATGTCCTAAATAAGCTGTTCACAAACCTCTGCAGGCAGAAACCTTCTCTAAATGGTATCATAATGAACAGCAAGGTGAAAGACCTTTCTAGCTCTGATACATCTCACTGAAACAGAGCCGTGTTCTCATCGGGCCTTGTCCTGCTAAGGTTACTGTAATTGGCACCTCTAGCTTTGCTTCTTCCTGGGTCACCAGTTCTATACCTCTGCCTCTTTCTCCCTCTCTCTGTGGGGTCACTGATTGACCTGCTGTCTGGTCAGCCTGTGCCCGTGATCATGGCAACAGAAAAATTCCGCTATGAACTCAAATGGAGAGATGAGGAAACCCACCCAGCAGCAAATGAGGGGTGAGCGAGGAAACACTGAGAGAAAGAGAGAGAGACAGTTGCGACAGCACTTCTCCCCCTGTGCCATGCTCAGAAGGTTGGGTGGATTGATACAGATGTGGGCACACAGATACACATACACACATTTGCCAAATATCTGTCTCGTTCTGTCTGTCTCTCTCTCTTTCAAGAACACACACATCCACACACACACACACACACACACACACACACACATACACACACACACACACACACACACACACACACACACACACATAAAGGAAACAAACCAGACAAGCTTTCATCTGTTGTTTTCCCTCCGTAAATTCGATTAACTTGCAGTCCTGGCAGAGGAGTTCTGTCTGTCTGCTCTAAAAGCCTGAAGTCGGGCCCACTTCCCAAAAAGCAGTTTCATTATACAACCGGCATAAATACAAATGGGTTTCAGCGAGCTGAGCCCACCGGTCTCGCAGGATTATTCCATGTATATTTCATGTGTTTACTGGGAGGCTGAATGACCACAAAAAAGAGACAGCCTGATACTTCAAAGCCCTGTGTTATAATGACAGAGATAGAAATGGATGTTCGTGGTTTCCAGCGCGTCTCTAGAGTTTTGGCCCCTAATCCTAGCTTTGCCGAACCTAGTTTTATTAAGATGTGACGGGAATATGCCAGCATGCAGACACTGCCACGTGATAATCAAGCTCTGACGTTGTTTGTATTTAATAATTTAAAATATGTTGAAATATGGTTTTTGGATAATATAATAATCATATCATGCACTGATCTGAAGTATACAAGTAAAAAAAGAAGGTCTAGAACACACTGGTAGAGCATCTGTTTATGCCATTTGCATTCCTCAGTAGAGACTCTGTGCCTTAATCATTGATGTGTTTTTAAACCTCAGATTGTTTGCAGCTGTGCACTGCAAAACAAAATGTAAAGGCTGACCAATGTAAAATGATAAAGTAAGTTAGTGTTTTTTAAGTTAACTCAACTTAGTTTAGTCAAATGTAACTTCTTTAATTCCGCATCTCAGTGGTCAATGATACATACTGATTTGAGCCTCAAAAACTAAAGCTTTTGTCAATTTTTTAAACCTGTGTTACTTTTCCTCAAATTTGTTTACTGCTTATTCCCATCAGCATGTTAACGATCCCTCTCTCACATGAGGGGAAGCCTTCCAATACACTATGTTAGTCGACAAGATTTGTTTGTTCAAACAATATTGGATATTTTGTTCAGGCTGTTATGTATTTCATATTAATTTAATAACTATACAATTCCTGTTCTGCACATCGTTGCAAATTGTAGTTTTAGTTTTTGCTATCTGCCCAGAATATTGACAGAATGGTCAGTGGTTACAAAAGAGTGACTTATGGCCTTCATCACTGAGACTAGGCAATCAACTATTGCATCAAATGTGACTGCATACCTTAGAAGAGGTAGTCTGGGGGAATGGCTGCATGCTGACAGTGCTTTTAGGGGTGCAGAAACATGTCCAATATGCAGATGCCAGGAGCCAATGGGAAAATTTCAGGAACTGCATGTGGGAGTGCTGTTCAAAGCCCCTGGTGTGCAAGATTGATAAGCCCTGTAGCGTTAATGCCTGATCAACCAGCCACATTATGTAACACAAAATTGCTTGTTCAGGTAACAGAGAGAATCTTGTTGGCACAATATCAGGGTGAAATCTGTTGGCCTGACATGTTTTTGCTTGTTCATGCAAAGTAATTCAGATTTCCTTATCTCAGTGACTCAGGCAAACAAAATGTAGTTGCGTTTTTCATAGGATACACAGACTCGTGACCATGGAGGGCTGTGGTGTTGTGTTGGGATTCAAACTTATGACCTTCTGTCTCTTAACAAGCAGACAGTCAGACAGTTGCGCTTCTTACACCTTTCACCTTTTGGCATCCTGTTTTTGCAAACCTAAAGTGCAACATATCCAGCTTCATCTTAGTTTTTGTGTTGTGATGATAAGCGCTGATTCTTTCAAGATTTGAGCTGGTATTTGAGAATATTCATAGCCTGCAAACATAATGTTTGACTACCTGGTCTTAGTGTTGAAGGCTGTGAGAGTAAGTTAATATTCCTGTATTACTATACCATTACTTTATTGCAGTGTTCCCTCATGCATTACTATAAGGTTATGCTGTCAGTGTTTATGGCAGGTTAATAATAGTGAGTTAACAAATGAAAATTTGAACTATATTTGTATCCCTAAGGAAAATGTCAATGGGTGGTTCTCTAAAGAACAATGTGTTGTAAATGAGTGTAAGCAACCTGTTTACAGTTTAAAGAACATTCACACAATGTAAAGATTCATTGTAATTCAATTCGAAGTGAGCTCTACGCAGGGTGCAGAGCTGTTAGAATGTATTGAATGTGTAAATATAATGAAAATATCCCGTATGTCCTTCAAACACAGTTTTAGTATCTTCACAGTGCCCTCATTCCCCGTGCCTATTGTGGTGGGATGTAATTGCAAATCTCATATATAGAGAGGTCAAAACAGCACACAAATCCATGACTGTGCCAGTTATTTGAACAAAGAGCCAGTGAAATTAGTCCTGACCTCTGCTGAATAGCCACACACTCCCAATAAGACCTGATCTTATTCCCCTGAGGAGCGTTCACAAAAGCAGCGCCTCCCTCTTTTCCCTGTCCTACACCAGTGTCTACCCACTGTCAAAGAGTTTGCATGTTTAAGCTCCGTAATGTTTGTAGGAACACAAGCAGAGGTTCATATAAATGGAAATTGAAGTGAATTTACTTTCATGTAATTACAAAAAATTACAACTTCCAAGTTCATTTTGGAGCATTTCTACTGCTCTGTCATCATGAAATATTGACTCAATATAAAGACCAGCTACTGGGTAGGTTTCAAATTTTTTGTTGTGTTTGTTGTGTTAAAGGCTGTAGTTGCAACTTACCATTTTGTCCGTTTCTAAGTGTGACTTTATGTTGGCTAAATGCTACAGCAATAATGGTTATGCTAGGATACTAATGGTTATAACTAGGTTATGCTATCAGCATTGTGAAGCTGTTAGTTGTTACTATTAGTTATAAATAGTCCTTATTGTTGATTAAATAAGTATAGTTGGGTAAATACAAATAAATACAATTCAGCAAGTTCCATAGATATGTTTAGAGAGCTTAACACATTCAAGTTACTTTGGAATTTAATTGGTTTAGGTGAACATTCATGATTTTGTTGGATTGGCCAAGTGTAGTTGTGTTTTTCTCACACGAGAGATTTGTGAAGTTCCAAAAATAAAGTTTCATGACAAAAACATGACATTCTGTTGAGCGGAACTGCTGTCCAAAATGTAACAAATCTGTTTTTGAGTGTAGGTTATGGGGTTGGACAAACTGGACAAACTGCAGAACATTGGCAAATGTTCTATAAAATTGAATAAAGTTTGGTTGAAGTTTAGATTTGCTATTAAATAGATTTGCTTGAGTCCTATGCTATTGAACTGGACTATGATGGTGCAGCTATTAATGACTAGTTGAAATGTTGAAAGTAACATATTTAAACACTTTAATATGGAAAATAATTCAGTAACCAACTTTCAATATGATTAAAGTTTTATTTCAATTTGTTAGCGCAGGTTTGACTTTGCATTGTTTCATGAATTTAAAAGTTTATTTTGTTCAATTCAATGAACATTAGGCATTTTGGGGAATAATGAGATTATTTAATTGTTTTGTTATAGTATCATTTAAAATTGAATATTTTTATACCACATTAGCTAGAAATGTTGTAATCAGCGTTTAATATGTCGTAATATAAAATTTTGATATTTGGAGTCAGTCAAATGAACTTGACAATGTTATGGCTATGTCTGTAAGAAAAACTGGATACATCTCACATATTATTCCACTATTTTGAATTAGGTGAATATTTGTATAAGTTGTTCAAGTGAAAGATCTGTAAAATGATCACAAATATTCAACTAATTCAAAATAGTGGAGTAATATGTGAGATGTATCCAGTTTTTCTCTCAAACACACTTGAGCTGCACTGATGTTGGGTTTACTCACTTCTCTCATATTACTCTTTCAATAGGTCCAGTAACTGAGTCAGCTGTGCTGGTTCAATAATATACAGTGGGTTAGTGTGTGCAATACAACCTGAGTAAAACTCACATCTTTCCTTTTGGCTCCTGGCACCCTCTTTTTGCTGTACCACTGAGTGTGACAATATGAGTTTAACTTGTGTGTAAAATTCATTGTCATATTCAACATTTCATCCAAGTGGAGTTATTGAAATGACTTTATTTTGGTAGGAGTAACATGCCTGAACATGCCCCTCCTCCCTCATCTAATGTCCTATAAATTCCATCTCTACCATGTTTACATGTCTATGACAAGTCTGTGCGACACTCCACCACCCCGTCTCCTCCCTTTTAACCCTGTCATCTTCCATTCCTGGCTGCCCTTATCAGAGAGGGGATTGACTTCCTATCACAAAGCAGAAGCCGTCCGACCTCCAACCCAAAGGTTTAACCCCCTCTCTGACAGACTTCTCCCAAATAATCATAAGCTAAAGGAATGGTCTGAATGAGCAAATGAATCATTTAAAATACTAATACTAATTTGATTTGAAGTTGTTGTTTTGTTTTTTTTTAGCATTGCTAGATCAGATACAACTAAATACAAAGGTCAGTGTGGAGACAACAATACTCTGCACTACACTTCACCCAAGTACTCTTAGAAGGGGTGGATCTTCAGTCTGCCTTTGAAGACAGCAAGCGACTCCCAGAGGATATTCGTCTCACCACTTTGGTGCCAGGACAAAAAAGAGCCTAAATGCTTGTCTTCCGTGGTTCTTAAAGGATGATGCGTCAAGCTGAGACATAAAGTCATGAGCTAAAGTAAATAAATCATTTAAATTAACTTTAAACCTTAAGGATGTTTTTGAACCTGCTTTTTTATTGAAGCTGATAATATTTTTATAGAATGTTGTATATATTATATTTGTAGGATTGTGACATTTGCAATGTAAATCTTTGTAAAAGACAACCATAAATTCCCTACACCATTCACACAAAGCATGAAAATAGATGTTTGCTTATTGTGGACAGGAAAAACAATGTGACCAAAAGCACCAGAATATTAAAGCAGAGATTGAAAGATGGATTCAGTCAAACAAAGGAGACTGTTTAATTAATCTGCAGTGCTCGGTTGATTTTTTGTAGCAGTTTACCCCAACGAGAACTGACAGGACAAATGGAATAGGAAGCAGAAAAGAGCTTTTATTTCATTTGTACTGTCTTCCTCATTACACTGCAGTGTTTGAGAGGTCTGGCATGAAATTAATAACAGAAGAGACTTGACTTATGAAGTGACAATACACTGGGTCCTTTGTTTTACAACACCAGAGAGGTCTCTCGGCATCTGAAAAAATCACATATGCTTCATTACATTGTGTCACTGCAGTAATTAGACATGTATTGACTCAGCTCTGGTCACAAAGCCAGACTGTCATATTCTTCAGTGTCCCACAGGATGATTAAAAGCTCTTTTAGTGGACGCCTCGCTCATTGGAAAACAGATGGATGCTGAGTCCTCCAGTATCTCCCTTATTAATGCCCATAAATTTTTTTTTCCCTCTCTGACCCCCCCCCCCCCCCCAACCTCTCTCAATCTTGCTTTTCACTGCCTGAAACATAGCAACCAGTTCATATACTGGCTGGTTCTACTGGTGGTCTCCCTTCACTCCACTGCTGCTTTTGCTCTTCATCAATTATGTTTTTTATATGGTTTCACATAATTTATTGAGTATAAGAACTGCATTTGAAATAGAGATACACTATATGTCCTAATGTTTGTGGACACCCCTTCTTTGTTGCACACATTGCTGACATAGATGTGCAAATGCACATACAAACAACTTCTCTAGATCCCTGTAGAGAAGTAATGCCAATAGAATAGCTCCTCTAGAAACAGTGTTCTCTGGAATGATGCTTGGTGCTTCATCCAAATACTTTTGGGATGAGTGGGGGAGTTCTGACCTCACTGATGTTCTTGTTGCTGAATGCAATCAAACCCTTACATCAATGCTCCAAAATCTATTGGAAAGCTTTCCCTGAACAGTAGAGGCAGCTACTCAAACTAAAGCAGAATAAACTTTTTTTAATACCCTTAATTTCAGAAGAAACATTGAATGAGCTGATGTCCCAATACTTTTGTCCATATAGTGTATTTCCTTAGCATTGCTAACAGTGTACGGTGAATGACCTGTCCCAGTTCAGGTAAGGAGCAGCCAGTGGCTGATAGGCATGTGGGCTGGGGAAGTTTATGTAGTGTAGTCACCATGGTAACTACATCCCAGCAGTTTCACCAGTTCACAAGCCTGCTCTGTCTCTGGAGGGATGTAGCGCCGACAATACTAATGAGAGAGAGAGAGATAGAGAGATAGAGAGAGAGAGTCAAGTCCCATTGGCCACAGGTCTCTCACAGGGCTCATACCAGTGTTCACCCATTAGTACAGTTTTAATACAGGGATTACAAAGTATGAGAAATACTGATTCTGTAGCAAATGATGACCTGACCCGAAGTCCAGAGTTATTGTTGTCATGTTGGTATCAGTCTGATTACACTGCAAAACCTAACCGCACTTCTTAATGAAATAACTGTCAACATAACCTAAACACAACAGAAAATTGGGATCACTAAAGCTAAATAAGTTAAACTATCTTAAAAATTAATCATTGGGATACACACTCAGTTCATTTGAGTAAGTTCATTCAACTTTTTTAGCATATAGAGTTAAAGGGAACTTATTCAATTGTCTTATACAGACTTGTTTCAATGAAATTTGGTGACCTTTAGGGTGTGCTTAATGTTTAGATACTGTAACCTTGATGAGAAAAACTTTTCCACTGGCTCCTGGCACCATTTTTGCATACTAGGTGTGCCTTTCTTCCCTTCACCTTCACATCTGTGTGTAGTCGTTCCCCAAAGGCCCCATTTTGCTCCTGAATACCGCACCACTAATGTGACCATGGTTGTTACAGAATATGTGTGTGTATCTCACAGAATAAAAACTGCAATAAAAAACTCACAAAATTACCAAAACAAAAACAAAAACAAAAACCAAGAACACAAATACCAAAATATGACTTTTTAGATTATTAAATGCTTATGAATTTGGAATGAAGTCTTTATGGAGGTAGCTTTCACAATTTTTAATTTCCATGGATTCCATGGCAATTTTGTTACATGACACCTACAGTATAACAACCTTTCATAACAACTGACATACTCTATATTATATATGTAAGCATTTATACAAGCTTATTCCAACAACCTTCAGATAGCAAAAGTCTGCATTTGTTTATTTTGAAAACGTTGGCATCTAAAGTACACTATATGGACATTGGGACACCTACACATTACACCTACAGGAGCTTTTATGACATCCCATTCTACATGGAGTTGGTCCCCCTGTGCAGCTGTAGGGTTGGAGGATTGAAGCCGCTCTGTAACTAATTGTGTGATTTGCCACCTGGTGACTTAGTTGCTGTGGTTCCTAAATGCTTCCACTTTTCAATAACACCACTTACAGCTGATCAGGGAAAATCTAGGAGGGAAGAAATTACACCAACTGAGTTGTTGTTTTAACAGTGGTATCCTGTTACAGAACCATGCTGGAATTCAGTGAGCTCTTTAGAATCACCCATTCTTTCACTGATGTCTGTAAAAGCAGACTGCATGGCTAGGTGCTTGATTTCATACACCTTTGGCAATGGGACTGCATGGAACAGCGGAATCCAGTTATTAAGGTTTTTGACAGTTGTTATGAAAGCATTATATAGGTGACTTGCATCCTTTGAAACACCATCATTCAGTAAAGCGTTACTAAAATATCCCACTGTATGACAGGGTTGTACACACACACACACTCACACACACACACAGTCACACAATATAATGCAAATACGCAAAGACACAAATGTGAGAAAATAGAACAGGCTCACATATGCCACATAAAACCAGAAATGGCCCAAATGCAAAATTAAGGATTACATGTGGTAAAAAGCACTCCAACTCTGGCATACAGAGTAATTACACATGCATTGTGGCTTTCAAGCAGATCATCTGTTCCTGCAGAAAAATGCAGAGCATATAGAAATCCACAGAGAGCATAAACCACAGACTATACAGAAAACCACAGCTGGTAGGCAATCTGGCTTTAGCATAGGGACGCAAGCGCTCACACATTTAGCTCAGTGCAAAACATGCATTACTGTGCTACAAGCAGTGGATACAGGAAAACAGTGGATACGGGAAAGCAGTGGATACGGGAAAGCAGTGGATACAGGAAAGCAGTGGATACGGGATGCTGATGTTTTGCTTTTAATGAGAGAGATTTGAAAGAGTGAGTCAGAGGCCTTACAACTATGCACAACTATGAGATATATTTAGACTCAGACTGAGTCACACACACACACACCACAAACAGTCAGAATGTGACACACTAAGAAATACACTATATGGACAAAAGTATTGGGACATCTGCTCATTCAAATCTTCTCCAAACATTTATTTGAGTAACTGTCTCTACTGTCCAGGGACAGTATGCTGGATGATCACCACCCTACTGCATCCCAAAAGTACTAAATGGAGCACCATCATTCCTGAGGAACACAATGTGTCAATAGGTTCATATTTATCTGCTCCAGAGAGTCCTATTTCATTGGCAATACTTCTCTACAGGAATTAGGCAAGCTCAGTGTGTGTGTGCATAAGCACATCTGTGTCAGCAATGGGTGCAACCCAAAGTAGCTGAATGCATTCATTAGAAGGGATGTCCACAAACAACTGGACATTTACTATACGTTTATGTCTGAAGATTTGTAGATGCCTGCTCATCCAATGCTCCATCTATAATCAAGGGTATTAACATGAAGTGTGTTAACAACCTCTAATCTGGGACAGCTTAACACTAGATGTTGGAACATTACCATGATGATTTGCTTGTATTCAGCCACAAGAGCATTAGTAAGGTCAGGTACTGATATTGGATGATTAGTTCCGGATCACAAAAAAACACTCAATCAAACTAATCAAAGTTGCTCCATCGCTCAAGAGAAGGCAGTTCCTCCACTCTACAGCCCAGTGCTGGGAATCTTTGCAACCCTGTAAGGGACACTTAGCATTGGGTGTGGTGACATAGGCTCATGTACGACTGCTCCAAAGCACCCCAATGTACTAGGAATATTTTTATGAAGATTAAATGAAACACACAGCTGTTTGCATCAGTGAGACCCAACAGGAAAGACTGTCTAGATAGATGAAGAGTTCTAGATGAAAAGGGGATGGAAGGATGATGGAGATGAATGTGAACAAAATGATGGGAAATGAGGCCCTTCACAGCTGGAGCAGCAGTAACCGGCAGTGGAAGAGAAAAAAGAAAGAGGGGGATGCTAATGGAAGCATATGGAGAAGTGAAAGTCCTCAGTAGGAAGAGAAGTGTGAGTTTTTGGCAGATATCTAATTGTCTGGGAAAAGTGTCAGCTAAAGGACTCTACATTGATTGATTAGGCCTCATTTAGCCATGTTTTTTGGCAGCAGCATCCTTCACACATGGAGCATCATTGAAATGAAATCAGCCCCTCTATTCTGGGAAAATCACAGTGTCACTTATTTATAATTTCAGTCAGATATTTTTGATTTATGTAGATTTTTTAGAAAATCTTATAAAACATCTATTTTTAGTATTTTTCACCATATGAAAAAAGCCATCTGTTCTTTACAATGTAGAAGTATTTCACACTGAACAGACCAATAAAAACTAATGTCTAAAATGCCTTATAAATAGAAGAGGAATAAAGAAGAGGTGACTACGTTGTTACACCTAAATATTTTAGTTTTTCTCAGAATATATTTATTGAGTTGAAATCTTACATTTAGAATGACTAGCATTTCAGTAGACTATTTTTATTTTTAATGACCATTTTTCACTTTGAAATATTACTATTTACTATTGCACCCAAGTATTGTAATTACTAGTATTGAATTAAAACACTTATATTGTTAGTCACTTTAATGACATTTCTCATTTCTGATTTAATTAAAATTCTATTTCTTCAATCTAATTATATTTTTTTAGTCACATGCCTGAAACTTACTAAATTATTATAGAACAACTCAGGAAGTCTTAATACTTTTAAGTTAAAATAAAACCTAAAATCGTATATAGCATTTTAGCCTTTAATTCCTTAATTGACTTATATTTGTTTTTAAACTTTATAGCAAAATAAAAACAGTTCCAGCGTTAGATCTGTTTGTTTGTTTTTATTTTTTTCTGTTTGTTTCAGGGTTTTTTTTTTCATGTTCTACAATTTTTGGCAATGGAATGCAATCCCCTCATTACATTATTATATTTTCCATCCATCTTCTCTGCGGTTGGTGCAGTTTGTGCACTTCTATAACAACTCTGCTCATCTGATGCAACAGATTCCGTCAGCAACAGTATGAAATAATCAACACCTGCTGGGGGGGACCTGCAGCAAGTCTAAGACTGTTTGATTCCACACTCCATTCCATGAATACATGGTGACTGGAATACTCTTGAAAATTATTTTCAAAAGAAACAGATGTAATGAGACTGATCAGTTTCTAATGTGGTCCTTATAGTTAACAAGCAAAACATTGTCTAAAATGTTTCTAGACACAGATAAATGTTGAAGGTTGATTATTAACCCCTTAATGCAGCGGGGGCTTTTCTTTGGTATTAGAAGTTTGTAATAACACTTTCGGCCCGCCGGTGGGCCCTAGGCTGTTTAAGGGTTAATATCTCAAATCAAGCCCTGCATCTGTCAGCTTGTTACCATGGCTGCAAACTTGTATGCAAATGAGGCAGAGGTCAACCCCCAGCCCTAAGGCATTCTGGGTCTTATTTGCTGGCATTTTTCAAATGTCTACTTAATGTCCCTGGCTCTGATAAAGTATGCTCTCTCTGTCTCTGTCTCCGTCTCTCCCTCTCTCTTCTCGTTGTCTGTCTCTCTGTCTGAGTGATGAAATATGCAGAGAGGCCTCTAACTTCGGTGTCTGCACACACAGGGCAATGTTCAGAAAGATCTAGGAATAAAACTCTGCATTTGATCCACTCAACAGCAAAGCAACAGATTCTTAGAGAGAATACTTCAGATTTACAAGGTAAGTGTTGTGACAAATCATGCTTTACTGAGTCTCTCTGCAGTGACAGTAATAGAGAACACCTCTCCAAACCTGTCAACAATCCAACAATCTGCTTTTTTTGGAATGAACACACACAAAATAACACAAAACAGCTGCTACAGATGTTAAGTTTTACAACACTTATAGGGTGCTACATTCTTCCTACATTTTATTTCTATTCCCTGTGGTGCATTTTTGTAGGTTTATGCCCCGAAACTGATGTTACGGATTCTTACACAGCTCGTTTTTGTCCCCTTAGAATTAAACAGGCTGTTTTTGTTGCTGTGTCGTTAAGACTCTGATTCTAAGACACTGATTCTGACTGGCTGATTCAGATTTGTGTGTGACATTAACCTGAATGCTTTAGATACTGTTTGCTACTTTTGGTTGATTAGACAGATCTGTTGCATGTAACTGTATTGTTTTTTGTGACATTACAAAAAATAATATGTTACTATTAGTCTGCTTTTGTTTTGTTTTTGTATGTACACACTATATGTCCAAATATTTGTGGACACTCCTTCTTATTCACCCACTTCTTCCCATTGCTGACACAGATGTGCAAATGTACACACACAGTTTATCTAGTCCCTTATCTAGTATTGAGAATAGGACTCCCTGGAGCAGATAAACATGAACTTGTTGGCACTCTGCCTAATGGCAGGTGTGAGCATTCAGCTGTGGAGCAGTGGAATGATGGTGCTCCATCCAGTGCTTTTGGGATGAGTTGGGGAGTTTTGGATGGAGTGGGTTGGTGATCACTTTCAGCTAGAGACAGTTACTCCAACAAAAGCAGTAAAAGCTCTTTTAAATACCCTTTATTTTGGAGGAATCAATAAATGAGCAGGTGTCCCAATACTTTTGTAGTGTTATAATTTAATATTTGAACTGTACTTTCATCAAATGTTATCAAATTCATTTGTAATGAACCATGTAAGAAGCAACTTTCATGCCTTTGTACTGAAAGGTCAGATTATTTTTGCATCTTATCCAGTCCACTGAAGCTTGTGTTCACACTTTTACAGTTAAAGGGAGGAAATCTATTTTTTTACCAGGATTATGGCCTTTAGATGTCATTGAGACTCTAAGATATAATGGATTGATCACAACTTGATCATCAGAACATTTGAACACGTGGCGTCATTGTAGATACACTCTTCAATCTCCTTCAGTTGATTCTTTCATGTTTTTCCTTTCACACATCTTCTCTCTTTTATTTGGATGGACTGTCTGGACTTCTCACCCACCAAACATCCCCAGCGTATGGAGCGGCTATGTTGCAGGTGTGAAATTGGAATGGAATTGGAGTGTGCGGAGGCGTCCGGCCTGTGCTAACCCCACAGAGGAGAAGGCATGAGGGCTGTGAGATTGCGTCTCACGGCTTTCAGCAACACTTCAGACGCGCTAAGCTTTGCACTGAGCTGTAAACACACAGCACATCAAGACAAAGGCCAGACAACCAGAGAATATGAGCAGGGGAAACATTGAGAGTATCTTTGGGTTAGTTTTATAGTTTTTGAAAGTGAATTTAGTAAGTTTAAATGCTTACTGTAAAGCAGTGATCCATTCCCAGATGATCCCAGGAGCACAATGCCACTGTTTTGAATAGGACAGTGAGTCCTGGTCCTAGAGTACCACTGTCTCGCACATTTTCTTCTGCTCCTGACACACCTAGACTAACTAATGAACAAGCCCTTCCTAAGGTGAACTGGGGTGTGTTACAGCAGGAATGCAGCATGCAAAGCAAATCATTATTGATGATATTTATTCGCTTGTTTAAGCAATTTGAACATAACATATTTAAAGGGCCATTATGAGGAAAAGTATAATAAAAAGAATGTTTAACTTAAAACAACTTGTTTTATGAAAATGTTTTTTGTGCTTCTGTGTTATATTAATAAAAAAAAATTACATACAAATGATGTAATCAGCATTGCTGGGCAGCTGACACTCTCTAAAGAAAAGCACTAGGTCCCCAGCTCTGCCATGCCAGCTAAAGGGAAGGAAAGTGAGCTACCCACCTGGAGAGAGCACAGCCAATTGTGCTCTCTCCGACTCCGATAGCTGATGGCAAAGGGCTATGGCTTAGGATTTGACCTTGTAACCCTCGGGCCATAGCAGAAATGCAACAGACCAGTGAGCCATTTGACTTAGATTTTCAATGTAGTCTCAGAATTTAGGACACCACTATTTATATTGACTGATGCTCAATGTGTCAGGTAGGGTATCATTCCCCAATATATACATGTAATGACATGCATTGAGAATAAGACATGCAATTATTTAAAAAATAATAATAATAAAAATCCATCAATAAAAAAAAAAAAACAGTTTTGCCATTCCCTTTCACATCATGACTACCCTGCACTGAACATTACTCATGTGTGGTGCTGTGACCTTCCACTCAAAGATTTAACATTTCTGCCATTTCAGACCCAATAGTGATTTTTACTTAATAAAAAAGTCAAGCAGCGACTTTGTCAAAGATCATTTAAAAATAACCTCATGTCAATACCAGCTCCACAATAGCCAACCTGACGACTGTGACCATATCTGCTAATTAAACTGTCTTTATTTCAGGGGCATTCCTAAATACTGTTTCACAAAAAGCCAAGAATAACTCAGCCCAGGTGCCCTGCAGTGTATGGCACTCATCTGCTGATGGCCTAGCACCCTTGTGGGCAGGCGTCAAGCAGGAAAAGCTGACCCACTCTCTGCTGGGTAATGGTCCTATTGACCAGCACACATAGCAGGTTTGCCCTCAGCAAACCACTCATTAATGGTTTTGACTGCTCTGCTCTAGCCAGGGGGGATCTGCCTTTCCGTCATTCTGACAGACGTGTTCTCTACAACAGTGTCTTGACGATAGTGCAGTAATTGGCATGTTGAAATTGCAAATGACTGTAGCACAGTGAAAGGAAATAAGCCTTATCTAAGCTTCATTTTTGGGTTTGTGTGCATATACTACTGTACAGTAATATGTGTATGTGTGTGTGTGTGTGGGCGGGTGCTGGAGCAGAAGGCTGATGAACAGGAAAGTAATACGCACCAGCGTTTCTCATTTACTAATTGAGCCGAGGAAGTAAATCACTGTTTGGTTGTGCTTTGCGTAAGGGGGATTAGCTTTTCTTTACAATCAATGAGACCTGAAGTGCCTTGTTTTGCTCGTTCTCTGATGAGTACATTCTCTCATGGGGATGAATCAGCATCTTTAACAAATGAGATCCCAGGCCTGTGTGTGTATGTGAATGCATGTGTGCGAGCTCACAGATGTGTATTTGTGTGTGTGTATGTGTCTGAATGAGTGAGATGAGAGAATTGCATGTGGGAGTTTGACCTGGATTCCTTTAAATGCTCACTCATTACTACACACGATTGACACCTCGTTGACAGCCATTTCATTGAGTGCAATGCAACGGTAACAGCAAAGACAAAGACCAACCACTTTACACAACTTATCACTGCTAGATGGTTTATTTCTTGCATTCTGTCCATTGGTTTCCATCTTAAGCAGTTGTGCTCGTTGGTGTAGTTACTCAAAAAGTAATCCATGACAAACAGCTACAAATTACAAATGACTAGTATGGAGAATTTACATTTACATTTAAGGCATTTATCCAAAGTCACTTAAAAAGTGCTTTGCTGTTTACTCACAACATTTTGCCCAGGTACTTTTGGAAGAGGTGGGTCTTCAGTCTGCATTTGAAGACAGTAAGCGACTCTGCTGTTCGGACACCCAGGGGAAGTTTGTTCCACCACTTTGGTGCCAGGACAGAAAAAAGCCTGGATGCTTGTCTTCGTAGATCTTAAGGGATGACAGGTCAAGCCGAGCCGTACTTGAAGCTTGAAGGGCTCTTGGTACTGATCGTTTTTGACCATTGCAGTTAAGTATTGAGAGGCTGGTCCATTCTTGTCTTTGTGGGCCACTGTCAGGGTTTTGAATCTGATGCGGGCAGCTACAGTAAGCTAGTGTTGTGGAAAAATCAATCAATCAAATACTCGGACACACAGAGCCTTTGAGTAACATTTATTGAGAGCAACAAGCATTTAGATGCAAGTTAATGACGGCTCTGCTTGCAGGCAGAGAAAACTAGGTTATAAATGATTCATTGGGGCGTGTCTTCCCCCTATATGGTTATAAGATGGTTATGAGTGATATCATTGGCGCGTTAGACAAACTCTGCATGGGTCAGACTAGAATGGAGAAGTCGTCGAGACAGAACGTCTGCCCTCATGCTACTATCTCTGCTTTACCTTCTACTCTGAACACAGCCTAGGCAGTTATGCATCATTAAAGCAACATTATGTATCATTTTACCTTACCTTTACACCACTGACTCTATTACTGTAAGAATAGTGCCTCTATCATTGCTACTCTGGGCTTGGAACACTCCTAATTGCACTATGTAACTCTGGTGAAGGGGACAAGACACTGCCTGCGAGAACAGTGTATTGATGTTGAACTGAGTCATACTGGTGTAAAATAAATTGTCCAGAAATTCATGTGTAAAGTGTGTGCTTTAGGGGTGTCTCGCCTAACTCTAGCCCAGGAGCAAGAAATGCAATTCTTTGTAATACTGCTTTAAAGAAAATTTACAAATGTACAGGAACCCACTCTCTGTTCATTGATTACTGTAATCTAGTAAAACCTGAGGGCTTAGGGTCATCATGGCTATTATGGACTTAAGACCTATTTAGATGGGATTAGTATTACATGGAGAGGTGGGGAAATGTAATTCTAAACAGAGTTTCTAAGTGATTTTAATCCCATATGAAATTTCTGTGGACTCATTGTGTACTGTAGCCTTTGTTGGTATGTTTAATTTTGGGACGGCCAATGAACCCACCCCAGGCAACGCACTCAGAGGAAAGCACTGGGTCCCCAGCTCCACCACACCAGACCACCGCACAGACATCTATGCTGGCCAACGTTGCATTTAGAGTGGTAAGGGAAGGGAGTGCCATCTACAAACCCAGAGAAGGCAAAAACAACTGTGCTTAACAACAATTAATGCAATACTGTTTGCTATATATATATGTATATATAAAATGGTTTTATTGTTAATTGCAATAAATTGTGTAAAATACACAGTTATTATTCTTTTTATATATTTTTATATGGATTATTTATTATTATTGTTGTTGTCTCTATGTTTATAACTTAATTTACTGTGTTGGCTACATTTGGGCTGTTTTTATTTATTTGAAATGGTTAAAGCAATTAATAAAAACTAGCTATTTTCTATTTAGGATGTAGGCCATTTAACAGACTTCTATTCTGGCCAACCCTGATTAAGTTCAGAGACACCTTTGCAGAGAACCAATGGTACTACTACTTTTCTTTTCCAAAACTAATATAGAAATGACCCTTAAAGTGACCTATTTTTAATTGGAGCACTTTACTAAGATTGCCATCTTCAGTGCTGTGAAAATGTGTTTGCCCTTCATCTGAATTCCTAACTATGATCACATTTCAAACACTAAATGACATTGCAAGACCTAATAGTCAATAAGAGGGACCATGAGGAAACAAACAAAAAAAAACACACAATAATGTGATGGACATGTATTTGTTAAGAATATATTTCACACCTCCATAGTCCAGAGTGCCCTCGTCCTTTCAACAGATGGTTACAGCACCCTTTGTAACAATAACTTTTTAATAAACACTTTTTGTAGATCATCATGCAGATTAGCTTATTGACATTTTTAGGTCTTCAAGCATGAACTATAAAATCCAGGTCCTGTCACAGCAGTTTTAATAGGGTTTAGGTCTGGAATTTGATTACACCGTTCCAAAAGTTGAAATTTCTTATTTTTTAACCATTATGAGGCAGACTTGCTCATGTGCTTCAGATCATTGTCTTGTTGCATGACTCAACTGCGCTTTAGCTTCAGTTCAGATGACATGACACTTTTTCACAGCACTGTAAAAGTACTGGACTTAGGTTAGAGAAGTGGGTTTGAGCAAGGTTTGAGCAAGGCATGTAAGCCCCGGTTGCTTCCTGAGTGCTGAGGTGGTTGCCTATGTATGGATTGGTTAATTACAGAGGTTGAATTCCATGGTGCAGCTGTGCAATGGCAGTAAAGGGTGCTTAACTTTACTCACACTGCTCAAACAAACACTCTTCTCTACAGCATAACATACAAAGCCAGCAATAAGATATACAAAACCACAGCCCTAGTTATTTGTGCAAATGTATGCAATTATATTTAAAGTATATTTATGCAACTGTATTATAATATGTAACCAGTTAATCATTTCTGTGTCCTGCTTCACTTTGCTTTGTGTTATGTTGTACCACCAGCAATTCACAAAGAATTTCATGCTAGATTTTGTTACAGAATAAAATAAAACTTTTTCCCAGATTCAGATTTTCCAGATTTCTTCTCCTATCGGTCTGATACTAATCCCAAAAGCCTTGATTTACAATTTGTGGTTCTCCTGAAAGTTATTGAACAACACATCTTAAACAACAGTGAAACTCTAAGCTAAGCACTTCTCCAAAAGTTACCACAGGAAATCTCCATAGAAACTACTGACAGTCACTAAAGACAGCGAAACAACCTTGAACAACACCCCAAGATTCCTCCTTACACAGAAGTGACCTACCACTTATCAGCAGAGACACTAGTCCCCCACTTCAACCTTGATTAAGTTCTGCCGACTGCTCAGATTGTGTGTGAATGAGAGCAGACAGCGAAATCCTCTATGGAGTGGAGGCAGGAAAAGGGGCTTTAAGTGATCATTTAATAACATTATTCCTTATCGGGAGCAAGCAAGCCAAAACTTAATGGCATAGCCTGTGCCAGACAGGAGATCATTTCATACATGAGGGAATTAGATGAATGCTTGAACAAAGTCTGAAGGAGGACCTAATAGGAATATAGGGAAACTTAAATTACTGTAAGTATAAAAATAAGCTTAAACAGAGATAGAGAGAGAGAGAGAGAGAGAGAGAGAGAGAGAGAGAGAGAGAGAGAGAGAGAGAGAGAGAGAGAATGAAGATAATCGATTGAGTGTAGTCCTGCAAAAATGCACAAATAACTCTCTTACTCTTATACTCACCATTTTAAATGACCAGAAGTGAGTTCTCGGCCCATTCTAAACCATGTGCTGCGATTAAATGGTCTTGCTGGAGATCCTCCAGTTGACTGGGTATCCCTCTCTATTTCTCTCTGTGACAGATGCCCCACTCTTCCTCCACCATGGCTTTATCTGTCCCTTCAGTAAAGGTCACCCTCAATTGGCTCTCCTGTCCCCTACTCCATTTTCGTCAGACAAATGAGAAGGTGCCACACAGATAATAAATGGCCTCTGTGATTGGGAATTGTCACAACATGTAACAAGTGGCACTTTGGTGTGAAAGAGCATTGATGGATTAAAAAGAACATGATGTACATGTATGTGTGTGTGTGTGTGTGTGTGTGTGTGTGTGTGTGTACATGTGAGTCATAGAGAAGCAAGAATGGAATTAATAGAAAATACAGTCAGTTGTCAAAAGAATTGTCTGACTCCTTCAGAACTACAGAGTAAGAAATTATAGCTATTGTCTCTGTAACTCTGTAACCTTGCGAAAGAAGCTTTCAATGGAAGTCATTTTGGATCTTTTCTTTTGGTTAATTCCCCATTAGGATTTTGTATTCATTTGGACACAATGTAAACACATCAGCCAGATTCAAACTGTGTCAAAAATGAAACAAAACAAAACAAAAAAACAGCAAAAATGGAGATTTGAGGTTTTTGCATGACAATGACGCTACGTAACAGACTTTCTTTGGGGTTTATCAGTGTTTTGATTCTGAATTTGTCTGAGACTTAAACTAAAAGTTACTTACTGAGAAGTTCAGCAAAAAGCTAATAGGGTGGGAGGTTCTGTTGTATATCTCCCATGTCAACGTCCCCCATGGAACCAGCTCTATGTTGCTGACCTCTTGTATTGTAGTATAGAAGATTTTTATAATCAATACAGTATTTAACTGGAAGTCAATGCAGTGCTAAGACTGATATGTTCAAATGTTCTAGTTTCTGCTGCATAGTCTAGGCAATAGTCTAGACTTCAGGTTATAAAAGCATGCACTCACTTTTCTGCACCGTGTAGGGAGATACTTTTTAGCTGCTTGTTCCAAAGTTGTAGAAAAGCTGTCAGCTAGTAAAATTAGCTTTATGTTGTCAAATGGTAGATCTGAACCTATTATGATGCCAACATTTTTAGCTGCTGAACCAGGAATAACAAATAAATCAGCCAGATTTAACATTGAGTTTCTTGCAGCTTTTGGATCTAAAAGCAGAACCTCTGAAGGAGGACGTCATAAAACATCCAGCAATTCACATTATTTACACATTCCTTGATTTTCTTGAAGACCTTAAACTTAGCACTTCCATAGTTATGCGTTCTATCATTTAGCCATGTATGTATCTCTCTCTTTCTCTTTCTTTCTTTCTCTCTCTCTCTCTCTCTCTCTCTCTCTCTCTCTCTCTCTCTCTCTCTCTCTCTCACACACACACACATACTTTCTCTATCTTTCTCTACCCCCCCTCCCCACTCCTCTGCCCCTGGCTCCCTTGGCCTTTCTGTTATTACTTTCTCTTCATTTGTTCTGACAGGTTTGGCAGATAGCAGCTCCTGCTGCTTATTGAAAAGTTGATTAATCATTAATTTCTCTACACTGTAGTTTTCCTGAGAGGTCCCTCTCTAAGCCACGCTGCTTGACCTCTGAGGATTCTTCTTATTCACACACTCGACCTTCACACCTGACCGCTTCTCCACATACATTTGCCACTTCACATTTGCTGCTGCTTGTTTGGTTAATGCGCTTCCAAGCATACAAGGCAGTGCATGGGCAATGCAAAGCGAACAACTATTTTTAGTCAAACTGCTATTTGTCCCCTAACCAAAACTGGTGCAGTAATGCTGGGTAGGCAACAGCAGCATTATTCTGTAATCACTGAAGATGCACAATACATTTTTGTTGCTCATTATAACAGCACTGTACTGGCTATTGCGATACTGATATCACAGGCATCTACAATCTGCAAATCCCTTTATTAAATCATTCATTTAATAATTTGGTAAATAAAGGATCTAACAAACATACATCTTTTTTTGTTAATATATCCTCACTGTCACTAATTACTACTATTGATGATATCAGCACACCTGAGCGTAACATGAAGAATTAAGCTGTTATAGAACTGTTGCAAAATAGATTATGATGATGTACACTAATATTCATGAGGTTTTTTTTACATATTATTATCAATAATTTAGTATAGTATAGTCTTGTACAGTATAGTATAGTATAGTATAGTATAGTATAATATAGTACAGTCTAGTACAGTATAGTATAGTATAGTATAGTTTAATACAGTATAGTCTAGTACAGTATAGTACAGTATAGTATAGTATAGTATAGTATAATATAGTATAGAATAGTTTAATATAGTATAGTCTAGTACAGTATAGTATAGTATAGTATAGTCTAGTATAGTATAGAATAGTTTAATATAGTATAGTCTAGTATAGTATAGTATAGTATAGTATAGTATAGTATAGTATAGTATAGTAGTATAGTTTGTGAATAGGTTATGATTTCTTGCACACCGCACACCAATTTAAACTGAATATAAGTATATTTGGTGATGTCTTCAAACATGACTCAAACATACTATTGCTAAAATCAGCACACCTGAGCGTAACACCTAGACTTAATGATACAGTGACCTTATTAAAATTATGAGTTGTTTTGACCAGAGGAGATGGGTCCCTCTTGTGAGTCTTCTCCAGCTTAGAGGCAGTTTTTCCCTGCCACAGCTTGCTTTAGGCTTATGACAACAGTGGGTATATTTTTGCTGATCTTCTGTTTCATTACTGGCTTTCTGTGAAGCTGCTTTGCGTCAACATCAGTTGTGCTAAACTAATACATCTGATAGTATAAACACAGTACAATATTTTATGCATATCATGGAGCCTAAAAACAACATTTCTATAAATATATAATTTTATACCTCTACTAAACCCATTAGACTATACTACTGTTCATCTTATAACGCTAAAATAAACAAGGTTTTTCAAAGCTATGTAAAAAAATAAGTATCTTGTCACCAGCTGATATATATATATACATAGCAGCTGGTGACTAGATGTGTTATTGTAATATCATGTGGACATAATGCTGATGTTTTGCCCAATGCTCACAGGAAATCAGAAAATACACCAGCAGCCCCCTTTACACAGATCGGAAGAGACAAGTGACCCTGTCCATGTCCTAACTCTCTGAGAACAGGGTATTTCCCAGAGAGTGAGAGAGAGAGATAGGGAGAGAGATAGTGGGGGTGGGGGAGATAAGTAAACCATGAGAAATATTTGAGACTGACAGCTTATGGTTGGAAGGAAGATTGTGTGCACTATGGGGGCAAAATGACCTCATTAGTCATAGAGCAGATAAAATTCCACCTATAAAAGCACAGCGGGGCCAGAAAGAGGAGCTTTATTACAGGAAGACATATCTGCACTGTTTCACTGGAAAGACTAGCTTCTTCCTGCAGTCAGTTCAATACACTCTAACTGCAATATCAGGTTTCCAGGACAGTACAAGAGTCATTTCAAAATCAACAGGGCTAGTATTTCATGACTTTTGAACACAGTGATCATAAATATAGAAATAATATAGTGAGATGTACAGCATTCTGTCCAGCATACGAACAAAGCATTTCAGCTACATAAAGAATTAAGCTATTATAAAACTGTGGCAAAATAGAATATGATGGTGTACACTAATATTAATGTTTTTTTTTTGTTTTTTTTTTACATATTATTACCAATAATTTATATATATATATATATATATATATATATATATATATATATACATATATATATATATATATATATATATATATATATATATATATATATATATATATGTGTGTTTATTAAGTATATTTGGTTATGTCTTCAAACATGACTTAGCCAATCAGATTTCAGAACTGGAACATGTGTGAGAGAAGTATTAAAACGTGTGTGTGTGTGTGTGTGTGTGAGAGAGAGAGAGAGAGAGAGAGAGAGAGGCGAGAGAGAGAGAGAGAGAGAGAGAGAGAATGTAACAATGTAACAGGACATCTAACTGTCATAACAAAGTACATGTGATTTGCCTTCAGCGCTTAAAATAACCACAGCAGATAACCCTGACAGGCATCACAACACAAAGAGAGAGAGAGAGAGAGAGAGAGAGAGAGAGAGAGAGACAGAGGCAGAGAGATATAGAGAGAGAAATACATACATAAGTCACATGATCTGGCTCTCTTCTTTCATTTTCATTTTCCCCACTTCTGCTTCTCCTATCAATTTATCTGCACTGTCCTACTAAAATTAATTCTGTCTGTTCCTCTATCTTTCTCTCCCTCCCTCCCTTCCTCCCTCTCTCTCTCTCATTCTATCTATCTCTCTCTCTTTCTCTCTCTCTCTCTCTCTCTCTCTCTCTCTCTCACGCTGAGCTGAGTCGTTATGACAGGCCTGAGCTTTGGTGATGGTGAGTCTGCTAATGCCGGAGGTCTGGACCGTACGGTTCACACCAATACCACACACACACACATACACACACACACACACACATACACAGTGAGACAGAAAGAGAGAGAGAGAGAGAGAGAGAGAGAGAGAGATAATGTTGTCAGTTCACCATTTTGTGATGGACTGCTATTTAGACAAGGCTTTTAATTTGTGCAAATCTGAGTGTGGCTCCCATTAGTGACTGCTGCCTCTTATTGCAGCTTAGTGTCCCCTGCTTTCTTACAATTCTGGGTTCTCTCTAAGCTCTCACAATGTTCTGTCCTTGATTTACAAAATAATGAGAAAGAAAGAAAATTGAGAAAGGTAGAGAGGTGTTTGGGGGGGGGGGGGGGGGGAGTGAGAGACACAAAATAAGACTCTTTTGCAGTTCGTGACTGTCTGAATTCAAGAACCTACAGACATCGCCAAATGCTGAGTTTCCTCCCTTGAGATTCTTACCAGGCCTTTACTGCAGCTGTCTTCAGTTGCTGCTTGTTTGTGAGTCTTTCTGTTTTGTCTTCAGTAAGTGAAAACATGCTCAATTAGGTTGAGGTCAGGTGACAGACTCAGCCATTCCAAAACATTCCATTTCTTTGCCTTGAGATAGTTTTGGGTTTCTTTTGCTGTGTGATTTTGGTTATTATCCATCTGTACTGTAAATCTGTAATATCTGTTTTGCAGCATTTGACTGAATCTGAACAGAAATAGAGCTCCCTACCCTTCAGAATTAACCCTGCTACATCTGTCAGCAGTCATATCCTCAACAAACATCAATGACCCAGTGTCATTGACAGCCATACATTCCCATGTCTTCACAGTGCCTTCACCATTTTTGACAGATGATGTAGTTTGGTTCAGATCATTGACTGCAGAAAACATGGACGCTGTGGTTCTGTGCCATTCTGTTCTATAACATGAAGCCAAAACTGTCCATCAAATTTGCAACCAGAATAGAGACCAGAGACGGAGCCAGACTTGCCTAATCATTTGGTAGACCCACCCTCCTCATCTCACACCAAGCGTGTTAGACCACCTTTATTGAGCTTGCTGCACAGTCAAAAGGCCTAGAAGCACAGATTTTCCTAATGATGGCCTAGCACAATTATGGCCTCCTTTACATGCATCACCTCTTTGGACTGCATATTGAGAGTGCCCATGGACAGTTACCAAATACAAATTCAACACTTGGAATCTAATCCAGATGTTTATCTTCTTAATTTGTCATGAAATAATGAAGGAACAGGTCACACCTGGCCAAGAAACAGCTTATCGGTTTATTGTCCAAATACTTTTGAAACTGTAAGAATGGAGGCACTGTGTAAAAATGTTGCTGTAATTCTTGAATGGTTAATGCAATACTGTAGTAAAAGCTGGACTTCATAGCTGAAGAAACTAAGAAAAATTTGCCACTGTCTATAGACTTATGGATCTGACTGCATATATAGAAAGAGATTGAATGTGAGAGAGTGAGAATGTGTGTGTGTGTGAGAGAGAGAGAGAGAGAGAGAGAGAGAGAGAGAGAGACACACACACACACAAAAGATACAGAAAAAGTAATTAGGCGAGCACATTGTCGCGTGTCACAAGCAAATCCATCCCAGGGAAATGCCAGGCACAATCAAAGTCAGTTCTGCTTGGCAGAATAACGCAAGCACAGCCACTTCTGCCCATTGTGGAATTTGAGCAGCGAACATTTTGTTAGCGTAGCATTTTACTCTTTGCTTCCTCTCTGTCGCTGTAGTTCACCCACGGTATGAAAAAGCCTAGCCTGATCCTCCTGATAGGACAGAAGAAAATGTGTGTGTGTGTAATTAAAGTTGTTGAACCCTCTAAACTTTAAAATGCACTGCATGCAGAATGTACTATTAACCGTACTGTCATTAGCTGATAGAATTTGCTAAATGTTTTGCCATGATTTATGACCGCCATGCCATGAGTTCCAAAGCTATATCTATGGCTATTTTGTACCATAGTGATTCAAGAAAAGCCCTAATCACTCCAGCAACTGCTCTGTAAATCAGCAATGTCTGAAAGTTTTATGAAAGACATTATGCATTCCTATTTAAAAGCTTTCTTCAGGAACAGAAGACGACCATTAGGAAGGTCCTTACACTGCACGGAAAGAGGTAATAAAAGTAAACTAGTGCTTAGAATTGGGATCATCAGTTATATATATATATATATATATATATATATATATATATATATATATATATATATATATATATATATATATACTTTTTAAAATATGTCGGAGGACAAAGAGAAACACGCTCATTTGACAAATTGTATATTTGGTTCATGGCAGAATTAATAGAAAGCAGTAAATATCTGAACATCTCACCACCATAAAGGCCAGCTGAAATGTATGCCAACATATGGGGATGTTCCAGCACTATCTAATAATGAAAAGAGTGTCTGCTTTATGAGACAGAGTGCATGGTAGAGAGTGCATTAAAGAGGCTATGTCAGCAGTGTTCGATAAGGTGTTATTGCTTCCAGGGTGTGTTTATTGCTATAATAAATAAACAGGCATATATCCAGTTTTCACAGAACAAGGACATTATGAAGACATATATTTCCCTCCATTCTTCTGTGAAAGTGCCGATTCCCTTCATCCGTTTTCCTCCTCTCTTTGACTTGACACATTTTTGCTAGCCAATGTTTCTAGCTGAACTGGCAATGTGTGTTTTAAGCAGATTGCTAGAGGTCACAAGCCTGACTACAACGAGGTGATATGCTGGGAGCACAAGCTCAAAGAGTACCTGGGGCCTGTTGCACTTGCTGTATGTCAGGACAAACATAGGCTAATTATAAAGTTAAAGTTTGTTAAGTGCAGGTTTAAAACATTCCTAAACCAAACCAGATATTATCCCACTTCCTGCTTCCAGACTAAGCGTGTCTCAGACTGCCTTCACTGAGCTTATAGCCCAGAAGCAAAGCAGAGACCCCCTGCCCTGAATATCTAGTTTGTTCGATAAGTGTAATGTTTTAACAGTAAAAGCACAGCTCATTTAAGTTCTGCTACAACTAAGGTACTCAGAACACAAAGAGTGCAATGCAGGTCCTGCAGATGACCGGCCTCTTCTAGCCAAGGCTGTTGGTCATTTTTTATTTCCACCTTCTTACAATATCAGAATAACAGTATGAACTGATTTCTGAGGGAAAATAAAAGATAATGTGCCAATATCAGGGAAAACTGACTGTTGGAATTAGACAGTGGAGATGGAAAGACAGTTTAGATGAGAAAAATGAGATGGAACAAATGAGCTGTTTTGTCATTTAAATATATAGGAATGGATGGAGGTTACATAATATATAAGAATGGATGGATACATCATTTCTGCAATCACCTGGTAGAGGCGCCAGACCTGTGGTGCTTCACTTTGTTGTACTTTGTTGTACTTTGTGCTGTGATGTTGTGCTGTCCATGGTCCTGAACTATATTGTCACTGTTTAAAAAAAAATCATGTATCTCCTTTAAAGGACAAGGCTAGGATGTAAAATAAGGGTTAATTAAGTAATTTAGTATTCTAGAGTAATTTAGTAAATCAAAACATTTTGAGCATTTTTATAGCCATATGGTTCAAACAATGGAGAAAACTTCATTTAAAAAAAAAAAACTAATATGCATGATTTGCATGATGACTGAATGCATGATAATTTGGTCTACATCTTTTTGATGACATCTAACTAAGAGACTAATTATGAAATTCTACCATTGCATCTCTACTCTTGTGGGCTTCATTGATTTTTTTATTGATATGTTCAAATATGTGTATGTTCAAATAGCCTATGTTCAAAGACACACACACCACTACTTTACACATTATGCTACACATTATTCAGAGTGCACTCACTATGCTTTCACCTAATGCTTAGCATTTTGTCTCCTTCAGTATATGTCAGTGCATATGAGTGTTGTTTATAAGGCCCAGGGCTTCAATTAAGGGCTTGTTCATGGCAGCTGAATCTGAAGCACCTGAAAGCGAGTCAGGCTGTGTGGGACAGAGTGATGCACGGTCTGAAATTGAACAAAAATGATATCATGAACAAAGATGCTTTTTTGCATGCTATTGTTTTAAAATGTCACTGGGGTGTTAAAAAATATGGATATATTAAGGTGTCACAATGTTATGTTTTGCAACACTGTATCGATTCTCAAAAACCCAGTATTGATTTTCAATGAATAGTTTATGTGCAAAGATTTATGAAAGACAGTGGTCAATTGTATGTTGTGTTAAAACTCCATTGCTAATTTGCAATGTTGCACTCTGTCCTCAGATTCCATTAAAAGACAAATGATGGTATGATTTTGTTTTGTATTTTTGTATATTCACAATATACCATTGGAAATATTTCTTTACAGGGACTAGAGAAGCTGTGAATTTGCACATCTGTGTCAACAATAGGGGTAACCTAAAGTAGCTGAATGTATTCATTAGAAGTGGTGTCCATAAACATTTGGACATATAGTGTTGGTTCTCAAGAAAAAAGAATATGTTTGGGAACCCCTGCACTAGACCTCAAGGAAACATCCTTAATATTTTATTCTTGGTCAGTGATGCAACTATTGGCATGGGTCAGTTGAGAGGATTGTAGAATGAGAAGGCCTGTGGGTGCCAGACCTTTTAACAAACAGGCTTGTGGACCCCTGGTCTATAAACGATTCCCTGCACCAAAACTCCCACCAAAACTAAATCCTCTGCATTTGAGTACCAACTCTGAATCATAGATTCATGGTTTCCTGTCATGGATTCTGTCATGAATAGTAGTTGATCGAACTATTAATGTAAGTGATTGGTAATTTAGTGTCAGTGTTTACAATTTTCAGGACTGGATGTCTAATGTATTGACAAGACTCACGGTGTAGCTACAGTAGTGTGTTATATTTCAATCATTAGGCTATGTTAGAGCACTAGATTGAGATTTAGCAACAACAAATATACCCCACATTTCACAAATGAGGCGGGGGCTTTATGAGTCCCATTAAGGTCCTATAAGTTTTCCCTAAAATGCCAGTCACTAATCCCGATCACACTTCATTGTTTGCATGGCTATTGTGAAATGAGGAAGAGGCCGATATTTAAAATGTGACTGGAAAATAAAAATCACTGCCTTTGTACGTCTGTATTGTTGTGATATAAAAAGATATGAACAGTATTTCCAGCTCTTCTGCAAGAAAAACTCTGATCTGAACTCAAATAGGAGAGAGAAGAAGAGAATGTGTGTGAACAGAGAACAAAAGGAATAAAAGGAGGAGATGGACTTCTATCTTAACTTTTCAGTCGTCTTGGCTACTACATATTCACAGAGGAGCATATTGAAATGCAAATGAGCCCTGGCTTTGATTAAATTAGATTTCCACATATTTAGCCTGTAAACCCTCATAATGGGCCTGAAATTAGCATTTGCCCTGTGCTTCTTCATTTTAACACACACATACATATACACACACATGGAGTATTTTACATGTGTATTTATGTTTGAGTTAGAAGAAAAGACAAAAAAACCCCACATAAATAGTACCCCATGTGCATACACACACACACACACACACACACACACACACACCTGTACAGAGCACATGAGCATTAATATCTTCATATCTTCACATAGTGAAGACGAGCTTTGCCATCTATGCTTCAGGCATGGACACCGTCTCCATAGCAACATCACCACAGATGAGATACTTTAGTCCTTGTAAATTTCAGGATGCACAGGAGATCAAAACCCTCTTTCTCACACACATACCAGCACACACACACACAAACATTTTTAATTGTATGCTCTCATTCGCCTTAAGATTGCCTGTAATGTAAAGCTTATAACTGCCATAATGCCCCTCCTAGTATCTAAGCATGCAGACACATGATGATGCAAACCATTTAATCAACTTTTATAGAAGATTTTTAATTGTGAATGTGCATAATTGCCTGTGTGCATGAATGCAGTTTGTGTGGGTATGTGTGTGTGTGTGCATTTCTAAACAGCAGCCCTGTCTGCGCTCTTTGTGCACATGGCCTGTTAGCTCCACAGATGACAAATGTGGTCTAATCTCTTATTGATCCTGCTCATTCTCCTCCAGAAACCCGTTTAAGGCATAACAGCAGAAGCCAACCTCAGCAGACTCTTCTGTCACTAACAAGTTGCCTCTGCTTCTATGCAGTGCTTGTAATGTATGATAATGAGTAAAGCTAAATGGGCCTTTCTTCAAGCAGAATCAGAATCAGTGGCCACTAGGGGTGAACATACTTAAGTAATTGTACTTTGTTTTTAAATGTAAGTATTATTTTGGAGGTATCACTGAAACCGGATACTAGGGGTGTGGCCATATGGGTAGAACAGGGTGGAATGCAACACATTGCCACTCTCCAAAGCCATTTTAAAGTTCAATACTACAGATACTATGCAACAACAACAACAACAACAAGTAATTTTAATAAAAACTCTTTATTTTAAGGACCACAAATGATTGGTTCAGTTATGGTCAAGTTTTATTTATTATGATGTTCTTAATACATGGAGGTTTGTTATGTAAAATTCTTAAATATTGCATTATGGGTTGTAAAATATGCACAAATGTGCACAATATAAACACTTTGTACCACTATGTCATGCAAATTATTTAGTGCTGTTAACCCCTTTAATTAATGATGTGTATAACCGATGGCACCTGAAATATCCATCACTCCAAATACAAGCTGGGCAGATGTTGGCTTAACCTTTTTAAACAACTGAATGATGATTAATTAAACTCTTAATAAGAACACATACTGAAAAAATAGTCATTTTGCCATTTCAACCAATGAATAGATTTTGTGATGCAGAAAGAATTTGTGATGCAAAATGACTAGATGCTTAAATACGTAATTACTGCTTTATGGTCTATAATTAGTGATTATTTAAAACCCCACATTAGAATATGGTTGTTTGGGTGTTTAGTGATTCATTAAGCTCTTATTAACTCTAATAAACTGACATAGAGCAATAAACTTGGGACTACCTAGAACCCAGAACAATTAAAGTGCCAATTACACCGGAAAATTTGGGTAATACTTCATGCCCAATAACTTGCATAACAGGGTGGAAACTGTGTTTACTGTGCATCATTACAAGCAATAATGCATTTATTAGGTGTTGTCACATAACATACATCTGGTCTTAAGCCACCCAAGGACAATGTGCAGGCTTGAGACACAATTAAGACCACGCAGAACATGCATACAGCATTTACCATCTCTTACAAAGAGTTCTGATCTGACTGAATATTTATTGCCTTCCCTCATTTCGAATCTCTAAGTCAAAGCTCCAGAATACCCACATTCTACAAAACCAAAAACCTGTGTGTAATGAATAGCAGACATGCTCTGTTCAGTTCATGCTACCTCAAATCTATGAATCTGTCAGTAGGTAGAAACTTACATAGAGACCAGTCTAAAAAACCTAGGTGGACAAGTACCCGGATAAGAGGCAGATAAACATGGGAGGAAAAGGAAGGGAAGAAATGAAGAAGAGATTTTCTCCAAGGCTGAGGGCTTATTGATTGGCCACTGACTTTCTCTGTAATTGGAGGTAATTTGCTGAGAGACAGCAGTGCTGGGCCCAGCCCACAGCGCTGTATGCGTGTGTGGGGAGAAAGAGAGAGAGAAAGAGAGAAAGAGAGGAAAAGAGAGAGAGAGAGAAAGAGAGAGAGAGAGAGAGAGAGAGACAGAGAGAGAGAGAGAGAGAGAGAGAGAGGGGGAGAGAGTATTCGTGGATACAAAGAATGGAGAGATGTTAAAAGAAAAGCGTTATTTTCAGTGTCTCTTGAGCTTACATTAAGGAATAGGCAGGAAGCATTTTGGCTGTTTGAGCACAGAGGGGAGTGGACGTGCTCTAATTTCGGCCTCCGTTTGTGCACGCATGTGTGACAGGACACAGCAGAACACAGCAGCATCTGCTGGTGTGAAAGGACTTTAATTCGGACTACAGGAAATAGATGTGGCTCCTGACCTCTCTGCCGAGGAGACTTTAACAAACAGCAGCAATTTAGCTTCTTTTAGTTCACACTGGGAAGCATCACTGCTAATTTTGTTGATTAAGCCTTGAGGTGAAATGAAGGTTTTTTTGTCTTAGGCTGCGTTTTACAGTTTTATAGTGAACAATGTGGTAGCCTGACATGCTCATCTGCTCTGGAAACTCTCTCATAGTTGAGATACCAAAGTTGATGGATTTGAGCTATTGAGGAGTTCCTCATTCTGATGACTACTGTCATAGCTTGTAAGCAAGAGATGTGTTTGATGTTAATAAATAAAGAAACTGCCATGCATGATTGTGGATTTGACCATCAGAATGTTTTCAGCTGAGCACATATAATGACCTCCTTTCAGTAATGGATATAAAAGTTTGTAGAAACACGAACATTCATTAGGTTCTGAAGCATATTCTTGGATTATCAATAAAATAAGAGTTTATTATCAAATGTCATTGAAGACATTATCTCAGGCCTCTGAGTAAGCAGAATTCAATATCACAATTGTTTGAAAAGAACAGCCTTTTCTACCAGCAGCTATATTTTATTCACTTTAACATTAAAACAAGATAAATGGGACTATTTTGGTGCTCTATCCAATACTTTTGGAATAAGTTAGGGAGTTCATCCAACATCCTGACCTCACTGAATGCAATCAAATCCTTACAACAAAGCTCCAAAATCTAGTACAACGCCTTCCCTGGACATTAAAGACAGTTCTCTCTTTTTTTAATATGTTTGAAAACAACAAATGAGCAAGTGTCCAGATACATTCGTCCATACAGTGTAGAACTGCACCTTTAGGAAATTTCCCTGCTAAACGACAACTGACTCAAAAAAATCAATCAACAAGCTGACAGGGAAAATATCAGAGCGGGGAAAAGGTAAATGACTGTGCAGACAAGAATTGCCTGCTATAGTTAAAGCATGCATGACAATTAAAATACAGAAATACATGAATATTTCAGTGGTAATGCCAAAATGTCTTAACTTGTCTAAGCCAAGGCCTCTTAATGTCCTGTTAGTGACCATGACTGGCTACAGCTGGTAGCTTCTCTCTGACCACACTGCACACATTTTTCATTATTATTTTTAAAGGTGCATGTTCTAAGCAATTCCACCTCACAAAAAAGAACAGTGCAAAGAAATCACTGAAAGTCACGTTGCCATGATATTCATGTCCATGATGAGTGTATACATATATGTTATGACCACAACTCTGCCAATTAAACAGTCAAAACACACAGCAATTTATAGCTTGTATATTTTCTCCTACCCATATCTTATCCCAGAATAGTAGTGGGCATGAATATAGCAAACCTGATTATAGGCCTATAACAGATGTACAGGTACCTAAAGACTGCAGTCTAACTCGAAGCCAAATGTATATCTGTATATCTGCACTCCATTTTAATTTCCATTGTAATATATTTGCAAATGCTTTTTAAATGCTTAAAAATGTACATAGCTTTGAGTACAAGTTCTGTAATAAAGACAAGTCAATGCGGTAGCTTGTTTCAAATGAAGACTGTCATGTTGGAGCGAATTGTCTGTTTCATTTCACTGATTAGGCAGCATGATTGGAAAGTCGCTCCGAATGAGTTCAGAGAACTCTGCCTGTAGAATGAATCACCAACATGATGCTAAGCAATCAAATTCTGTCTGTTTTACAGTGATTGCATTTTGTAATTGGACAATCAAGACAGCGATTCTCATTCAAACCCTGTCGTGTTGCTCAATTTCGTGCTGAGAAGGCTGTAGCTCTTGTCCAACACAGGTAGTCATTACTCCAAAAGCAAATGGAATTGTTCCTCACGAACATGTTCATCTTCTCAAAATAGAAGAGAGTATCTTTAATGGAAGGTTGTAGACAATTTGCACCCACCAAATGTAGTTGCTGTGTACCTGGAGGACTCTTCTACAGAAGAGTTGGGGCAATCAATCAAGTGACCGTGGTAAAAGGTCAGTGGATTACAATGAATGCGAGGTGAAAATATCGGCCTCGTCTAAGGGTGTCTCTCCATTTCTTAGGTTGCCGTCATGATCAATGTCTATCAGCCTCTAAAGCCCTTAAGAACCGATCTACAATCAGCCCCCTTTATTTGCGTGCCATTAACAGCCATTATCCACCAAGTGCAAGAGTTATCTGATGTCAGCTGAAAAGGCCGCAGAGTGCACAAAAATATAGAGCAAGCCTACAGAGCCCAACTTAGCCCAATCAATACTAAAGCACCTTTAGCTAGAGGTCAACATCAAAAGGAAAGAGAGAAAGAGAAGAAAGGATAGATGAATAGATGTTTGGGCAGAGAGATCAAAAAAGGCAACATAATAAATGTCAGAACCTTGCTTTTAGTATTTAAATATTTCATATTTCATAGTTTTATTTATTATTTTTTTGTGTTGAAAGTGTGAATGGTAATTATTCTACACCGCCATGATCAGAATACTATGACCACTACTATGTTTTCCATATAGAGTACTTTGTAGTTCTATAATTACAGGCTGTAGATTAGTCCACCATCCAGAAATATCCAGCCAACAGGCTGGAGTCCAAAGATACAGTTGTGTTTATGCTGCCGAACTTGGTCAAGATGGATCTTTCAGACGTGTATTAGACTTATGAAACCCCTCCATTGCACCACCAGATGGTTATGTTTTAAGTTTTTAGCACAGTGGAATGCAGCATAATACTAAGAGAATGTATAAACAATTACAAATAATACTATAGCAAGAGATTCAACTATCAACTATTCAACTAAGAGAAATCAGACTTCTGAGGTTCTGAACCATAACAAACTGAGCTGAAACAAGGAAACAGAGAGGCTCAGAAGAACAAATGGGCTCATGATGTCTTTAACAGAGATATCAAATGAAGTGTGGAGCTTGCGTGTCTTATTACCAGCGTTGTTTTAAATGGGAAAGCTGCATGTTTCACAGCAGTTCTTATTGATCTTGCAGCAGCAACATAAACTGGATCTGCAGGCATATTTCTCCTTCAGGAGCTACAGTCCTTTAGCAAAGGGGAAACTGCATCAACTGAGCATTACCATGAAGGTGCTCCACCACCTAAGGGGCTACCAGAGCCAAAAATAGATACTGTTTTCACATTCATCGACACAAGGACACGTAAATGTGTAGGAATGCATTAGCACAAACTGAATTTGCTGATATACCCATGGGATATGGTATATATATATATATAATGTTTGTGTGTGTGTGTGTGTGTGTGTGTGTGTGTGTGTGTGTGTGTGTGTGTGTGTGTGTGTGTAGAAAGTCTGATTGCCTAGCAGCCAGGCATAAAAACACACAAACACACACACACACACACACACACACACATTCCATGAGAAGACCTTTGTTCCGATCACTGTTTATGAAAACAATTAATAAGACACAATAGTACATACACTCACAAACAGACACACACACACTGTCTACTACAGCCCTGTGCCAAACTCAGAGACTACCCTTCACTTATGAGATTACCAGGCAAAACAGCCATTATTGGTGCCCTGGAATGGAAAATTGTATTTACCCTGGCATAGTTGAATAATGAGGGTTTGGTACATAGAAGTGACAAACAGTGAACCAATGTTGTGTCCTCTTTCAAAAGTAAAACAAGGCTTTAAAGTGAGCCAATTGCTAAACCCCCAAAATAGAGGAGTTTCTGAAACTGGAGACAAATTAATTCAAAGATACAGAGAAAACTAGACAGGTGCACAATTTGGTAGAACACCAAACCTGTCTCCATCAGACAAACAGCACTTAAAGCTTTCGTCTTCGAAAGAGCAGGGAACATCAAGCCCCATTCTCGCTTTAGATCTGAAAAAATCCACAGATGTTTCTGTTTGTCTTTCCACTGTGAGAAGGCGACTTAAAGCTGTGGGTCAGAAAGAATTTAGTGTCGATCATGAAGCAAATCAAAGCTTCCTTCTGACTAATGAGAGAATAAGTCACAGGTTTCTTATCATTACTGACACACTCATGCACATTTATAGTCTTTTCACTAAACAGTTACCAGTTAGTGGACAGCTGTAGAAACAACTGTCCTTTACTCTTGACCACAAATAGAGGAAGGTAGGGTAAGGTTGGAACCTTAGCAGTGTGCATACTTAAGGGGTGAGTTTATCCAGCTGATGTGGGTATGTTGAGTAACCTAAAAAACCCTTCTAGCTATATATTAACCCTGCCTAATTGCACTAATAACTTTACATAAATCAAGCTTAATGAATTTCTAAATATGATTATTTTTAATCACATTAAATCACAAATATTGCAACTAATTTGTCTAAAACCTGAAGAGGGTTTACCATTTCTCTAGAATTAAGAAATAGACATGCGAGTCTTAAATTGAATGAAATGTTTATTCTTTTAAAGAACATCTAGAGATTATCCAGAGTTTTCATTTTCAGTCTAGATGTTCAACTGTATGTTTCTGGGATAATGGCAAACTATATGAATGGTTCCTTCCACAGTAAGATGAAAAAGAAAAATGCACACACAACAAACTTACAAGGAACCTTTTTCTTTAAAACAAAAGTATTTTTTTCTCCACAGTTTCAAACTGAAGAACTGAAGTTTATCAAGGATCTTAGGATATTTGTAATAGTGCAGATGATGGTTCAACATAAGCCGGGACCCTACTGCACAAATTTAGCGTGATTTTGAGAGAGCCGACAGATTTACAGTGTGGGGCCCAAATAAGAGCATTGTGAACATCCCAATAAACAAATTTTTTCTTTTTTTTATGTGTGTTTGTTTCTGCCTAGTGTGACCTGGGCATGTCCTACAACATGTTCCTTGATATTAACCAATCGAAGGACAGAATATTCTCTGATGCACAGATGTAAACAGAAAGAAGAGAAAATGGGTTGCTGCTGCTGCAGCTCTCAGGTGGAACCAGGAAACTGCGGAAAGGTTCATTAAGCTGTGGCAATAATACCCCTGATTTTTGACCTTTCGTTAAGTACAAAAACATATGTTTATCAATTATGTTGTTCTCTGCGATGCCTTCTGCACTGACATCCTAAAGTTGCCTCAAGATCTCTTTGAAGGATAAACAGCCCATATTGTCCTCTTTGTGACACCCAGGAATGGGTCTACAGTCATTTTGACCCTGTTCACACCTGGTATTAATGTGCGCTCTGATCTGATCATAAGTGGCCAGAGCAAAGTACAGGTGTGAACAGTATACAATGCGCCTTTAAGATCCAACTAACTTCCAGAGGTGGTCAGAGATGCATATGGCCACATTATTCTTGTAATGTGAATGCCAGAGCGTCTCAATGTGTCCCTGACGGCAAAGCACCACCTGCATCAACCAAGTCACTGCACCTGCCAGGAAAATATGTAATAACTGCGAGAATACACTGTCCACTGCCAACACTAGTTAGCTGAGCATGCTACAATGACAAATTATCTAACTTACTAACTAACCTCCTCCAGTGGAAGTGATGTGAGAACTCCAATCCGAAGAGGTCACAGACATATTTAATATGCCAGATGTGAGCGGGGCCTTTGTGTTTTTTGTTTTGGTGATAATTTTGTTTTGGTGATCACCTGATCGGTGCTTCTGTAGCCATAATCAAAAGTTTCTTGACCTGAGGACATACAAACTCATGCATGGACATGAATGATGATTGGTCGCCATCAACGTGTAGTGTTGCCAGTCTCCCAGTCAAGACATGGCACAAATGTAGGTCACAATGAGCGCCTAATCTGACACAAAAATAGTTGTGTGACCCTGGCATCACCCATTGGCTAATCGAGCCACCTTTCCCCTATTTGCTCCAAACACAAAAAACAATGTGTATGTATGTGTTAGTCTGAGGATGTAGGGCAGAAAGTTCAAGTCTGTGTGAGCTAAAGCAGAATGGTAATTGGTCATTTATTCATGCTTTGTTTGCTGTGAGTGGTCTTGCTGCTATGTGATTTGCCACAATATTAAAGTTGCAGAGGAAAAGTCATGCTGAAACAAATTTCCGCTGCACACAAAAATCAGCAAAGAAAATAACAATCGTGTATTGAGACATCCGCCAATGGAGGAGTGTGTGCGTGTGAGTGTTACATCTGCAATCTTTCCCCTCTTTTTCCTCTATCATCCTTCAGTAATGCTCTGTGTCCCATGACATTCTCCTGCCTGTGTTTTCCATCTCTGAAAGTAATGCTGCTTTTCTCTTTTGTTTTGCTCTCGTGACCATTTTTACAAAAGAGCATTTCTATATTCAATTTCTTCTGTGGAAGCCTCCATCATGTGCATGCTTCTTCCCCTGCAGGAACACTTAGTGAGACCTTTGGGAGATTATGATTTTAATCTCCAGCTGTGCCACAGCCATGTTGTCAAAGACAGTATAATTAGCCTTGCTTTTTCTGGATGGGTAGGATGACCCTTCCTCTCCCCCCATCATTCAATGTTGGTGTTCGTTCGTAACAGAATTGGTAGTTAGCATCCTCCTCCAAGCTGTTGAGCAGTCTAATGATTTGCATTAGTGGCAGTGATGCAGTGGCATGTCCCATGTCCCACTGTGAGCCTTGAACTGCGACATGATTCAGGGTTTCTTTAGTTCTGTGGTTAGACTAGGGGACTAAACCCAACTAAACCCAATTTTTTCTCAGAAAATCAAACACTGTTTTAGGCTTACAGCATAGCCCACTAATGCAGAACTTAAGCATGCTACTGGAACAGAACTTACTGACTGACTGACAAAGGTCTGTCTGACTGATAGAAGATAACTGGGCCACTGACTGACTAACTAAAATAAACCTTTAGCACAACAGTCAGGAATGTAATTTAACAGCATGTCCCAATAAATATTTAATGAACAGTGTCAGCGTTTGTTGTGACCCTGCAGGGCTTACACAGTGCTCTAACTGTGCAAACTAACATCTCTGAAGGCACCAAGGCCTATATTTGCAAGGTTTCAGTCAGAAATACTGCAGTTGACATTTAGAAAATTCCATACATTGTGGAACATAACCTGTGACCAAGTGCAGAATTATCAGTAATACAGCTACCGGATTAGTGAACAGCAGCAGTCTCTCACTGAACATAAAAATCACACGTTCCATTTGGGAAGAATCTTGCCCTTCAGCAGACATGTAGATTCTGCAATGCCAATGCTCGTCACTCCACTTCAGGAGGTGGTCTGAGACACATTTCAGCCATGTTATAGCAGTGTAAACGCATCCATCTTTCTCAGACACACTTGACAACCAAAACCCGTCCCAGTACAACCGAAACGCCAGAAATAATTGCAGTGCAACAAGTGAATTGGCATATTCCTTCCTACAATCAGATTTCAGTCCGACTAACTGGAAACACATTTGACTACCAATTGTAAATGCATGTGGCTACAATCCTTTTAGGATACAATCCAGATACTAGTCACATAAAGTGACCGGGTGTAAACAGATGCTCATCACTGTTGAGAACATGGATTCTAAATAATTTTAGCAGGGCACATCAGAACTTTTGTAAAACCAGTATTGGCCCATGGACCATATGTTTGACAATGCAGGTTTAGACCCAAAACATCAGTCACTAAAAAGAAATAGCTTTTTTATTTCAGCTTGAAAACAATGAAAATGTAAGTATAATTTGCTATAATTGCAAACGTAGATCTGCCTTGTAATTGTCTTGTTTTCCCACAGTCTGATATTTCTGACCTCAGAATATTCAAATACATATAAAAATGCATGTGGACATTTTAGATCCTGTTTACACCTGGTGGCTTCATGTGACTAGTATCTGGATTGTATCCTGATAAGATTTTAACCACATGCATCTACACTGGGGAGTCAAATGCGTCTCCGGTGTGAGTGTAAAGAGTGTAAAGAGTGAGTTTGCATGTTCTGTTCCACACAGCAAATGGATTTCAATCTGACTACCTGGAGGTGTATCTGACTACCAATTGTAAATGCATGTGGCTAAAATCTGACCAGGTGTAAAAGTGTCTCAGACCACCTCCTGAAGTGGTTTAAGTGATCGAATTTGTATTTATACTCTGTACACTTGCCTTTTTATGTGGCCTTATTCAGATATAATCCTGATACTCCAGATGCATGAAGAGGCCAGGTGAAAACAAGTCTATGTATGCATATATACAGATATACATGGTCTCACTAAAATCCTTTTTCCTAGTGTCTCTGCTTCCCCGCCATCTCTCTCATCTTCTCCCTCTCTCTCCCTCTCTCTCTCTCTCGCTCATACACACACATATACACAAAGTAAGACAGCGCCTAGGGATCTCTGTGGTGCTGAGATTAGGCTAATGGTCTTTCTAGATATCCGATACCTCTGCAACAATTCATCACAAGACTATATTTAGAGCAAACAGTAGTCAAAGTCAAACACATAGGCGTGTGTATACACACACACACACACATACACACACACAAACGCCCAGAAGCCTTTGATGAATATCATAATGAAACAAATCTCTGCTGATACTAGCACTTGAAAAAACCAAGCAGTCCTGATGTCATCCAAGCATATATATATATATATATATATATATATATATATATATATATATTCTGTATACTGTATTTGGAAAGTCATCATTCATCATACTTTTTCACATATTTCACATTTTGTTATGTTTAGGCCTTGTGCTAAAAAAACAAAAACTTTTCGCCATCATCCATTATTCTGCACTCAATGCCCCAGAATGACAAAGTGAAAGCAGAATTTTAGTTATTTTTGCAAATGTATTGAAAAGGAAAAAGTTAAATATTGCATTGACATTGACTGAAGTATTCAGACTCTTTATGCAGTACTCAGTTGAAACACCTTTGGCATCTTTATACCCTCCAGTCTTCTTGAGTATGATGCCACAAGATTTGCACACCTAAATTTGGAAATTTTCTGCCATTCTTCTCTACAGATTCTCGCAAGATCTGTCAAGTTGGACAGTGACCTTTTTCAGTTTTGACTGGATTCAAGTCAGGGCTCTTGCTGTGCCACTCAGGGACATTCATAAAGTTGTCCCTAAGCCACTCCTGTATTGTCTTGGCTGTGTGCTTAGACTCATTGTCTTGCTGAAAGATGAACCTTCAGCCCAGTCTTTTATTAAGAATATCTCTGTACTTTGCTCCATTCAGCTTTCACCCCACCCTGACCAGTCTCCTTGTCCCAGCCACTAAAAAATAACCCAACAGCATAATGCTGCCACCACCATGCTTTACTGTAAAAATTATATTGGCCAGGTGATGATTGGGAGCTGCATGGTGCTTGGTACATGGTGCTTAGAATTGAGGCCAAAAAGTTCAATCTTGGCTTCATCAGGCCAGAGAATCTTGTTTTCCACAGTCTGAGAGTCCTTTAGGGGCTTTTATAGGTATTTTACAGAGGAAAGACATCTGTCTGGCCACTATCCCATAAATCCCAGATTGGTGGAGCTTTTTCTCATCTGAACACAAGAGCTCAGCCTGAGTGACCATTGGGTTCTTGGTCACCTCTCCTACCAGGGCCCTTTTCCCCTGATTACTAGTTTGGTGGGGCAGCCAGCTTTAGAAAGAGTCCTGGGTATTCCAAATGTATTCCATTTAAGAATTATGGAGGCCACTTTGCTCTTGGGAACTTTCAGTGCAGAAGAATGTTTTGTTTGTAGCCTTTTCCAGTTTGCATTACCTTGTTTACAGCCAGGTCTTTTCTCCTCGTGTCTCAGCCTTTGCTCTGATGTTCATTGTCAGCTGTGAGGCCATATAAAGGCAGGTGTGTGTCTTTCCAATCAACTGCATTTTTAACACATAAACCCATGCTATGTTTTTGACCAGCATGTTGTTTAGGGTTGCTATATATTAATATTACATTTACACCACTAGCACTGTTGCTTTCATTGAAACAGAACTGAATTTGTGATGCTCCCGGTTTTAATTAATAAACAGACAACACCAAGCAACAGCATCTGTTGGAGAGGCCTTGTAAAGATAATAAATATCTTAAACCCCAGCACTGGTAAGTAAAAAAGCTGACAATGATCTGGCCTTCAAGGACTGCTTGGGGATCCTGATGTATCAAAGCCAGTTCAAGATACTCTTAGATGAAAAAGGTGAAGTCTGGTACTAGTACTGTTACTGAGTAACATCTCTGATACTGAGATGTCTAAAGACAATGAATAATGAACATTGTGTCAAATGGGTGTGTCTTGGGTCAGATCGACACAAGGAGCTCATCAGATCAAAGCAGTAGTTCTGCCAAAAATCTAATTTAAACAACCTCTCCATAACCTAATTGCAGTCAATCCGCTATAAGAAATCTTTAGTGTCTAAAGTTGGCTCTTTGGATTACAGTTCAACCCTTAGCTAAGCTGAGTGTTTCTAAGAATGCCTCAGCAACCCTCCCGCTGGAAGAAACGGGAATGGCTTATTTGAAAAAAAAAAAAAAAAAAAAAAAAAAAAAAAAAAAAAAAAAAAAAAAAATATATATATATATATATATATATATATATATATATATATATATATATATATATATATATATATATTATTCTCTCTTTCTGCCTTGAGATGTCTTGTGCTCTCCTCTCAGCTTTAGTGACCAGGGTATACAGACAAGCCCAACTGGACTAAATCTAAGGGGGGAATAAAATGAATAATACATTTAAAATCTTCCGAAAACCACATGTCTGGATGGTGGTCCAAGCTGACTGGCATATGCACGCTAAGTAATATGGAGAGGAAAGAGACATGCAGGTTGGCACTGTTTAAGTCTTGACAGCAGAGATGCGTCACGAGTTCAGAATGTGCTAAACAAGCTACTTTTCAATTTGAATGCTCCAGTAAGTTTCATTAAAAGCTCTGATTAATTTTATTTGAAGAGACTTCAAAAGCTGCTAGAGCATGCAGTCGAGAGAAGGAAAAGCCTGATAAACCCGCAGAGCAGAGAGAGAGAGAGAGAGAGAGAGAGAGACAGAGAGAGAGAGAGAGAGAGAGAGAGAGCGAGAGAGAGAATATCAAACCTTTCCTTGTTAAAAAAGACATTGCGTGGTGGATTTTAATGAATGCAGCTTCTTGAAAGATAATATGCTCTGAAAGGTGTGTGTTGGGGGGTGGAGGGTGGGGGGTTGGCGCAATGGACGTGTCCACATTTTTAAACAATCAAAAGATATACAGAGGTTTACAATGACTGAATCAATATTATAATAAAACAATTAAATATGAGATATCGAATTAATTATCTCTTTGTTTTAATAGATGGACATGCATGTGGCTCTGGTAATCCATGAACATGTTTCATTTAATTGATTAATGTCAATATTTGTGCTTTAACATGCAGAATCAAATAAATAAGCGTCCAGCTAATTTTATGTGTTTGTGTGTGTGTGTGTGTGTGTGTGTGTGTGTGTGAAAGAGAGAGAGAGAGAGAGAGAGAGAGAGAGAGAGAGAGAGAGAGAGAGAAAGAGAAAGAAAGGGAGTGTTCGCCATGTTTACAAATGTCTGTTGATCTTGAGCGTGAGATGAAGGTGCCTTGGGAGCTGGACATCCACCTCCACCAGTTGTTGTCATGGTGACCATGGAAAGCAACTCTTCAATCAATGTAACTGGATGGGCACCTGGGGTGAAATGATAAAGGGCTGGGAGGTTTAAATTATTTTTATACCATCCATAATAGTTCACAGCTCTTCACAATAGTGCAGTGCTGGACATATGGAAATGTTTCATAGAGCCACGAAAAGCTCTAGTCAAAATGCCCCTGTATACACTATATGGACAAAATTATTGGGACTATATTGACTCTACTGTCCAGGGAAGGAGTATTAGAGTATTGCTGTGAGGATCTGATGGCATTCAGTGACAAAAGCATTGGTGAAGTCGGGATGTTGGATGATCACCACTCCACCTCATCCCCAACTCCTCATTTCATCTCCAAAGTATTGAATAGAGCACCACCATTCCAGAGTTACACAGTTCCACTGCTCCACAGCTCAGTGCCAGGGGGCTTTATACCCCTCTGGCCTATGCCTGGTGGTGCCAATAACTTTTTCTATGTTAATCTGCCCCAGAGAATATAGAAAGCTGTGGATGTGCATTTGCACATCTGTGTCAACAATGAGTGTGACTTGAACAAGCTGAATAAACAAATGGACATATGGTGTATCATTGCTGTCTCCAAAATAGCATCTTTAAAGGAGCAGGGAAAATGGATGGATTTATTAATTTATTAATGTCTGTATTTGTGCTTATATGTACAAAATCAAATATACTGGCAATGGTATTGTAATTATCCACGAAACTATATGTGTGTGTGAGTGTGTGTGGTGTTCACAAAGAATCCATCTTCATTTGCAAACTATCACACAGGCCTAAGCAGAACTGCACAGAAGCTCCCTATAAGTCATTGTTATGGAAACAGGAGCTAGACGAGGAGAGTTGCTGGAAATTTCTTTATAACTTAGAAAATGGTGGGTGGAAGAAAGAAGGAGCTGAAATGAGAATGGGGAGAAAAAAATGAGGGGATCACTGCAGGCGGAAAGAACAACACGATAACAAGGGAACGGAGCCTCGCGTACAGTAGCACATCCTGTACAGCATTTCAGCTCAGAGAATCCCCCTCACAAAAACAAGGAGTAAAATCTCTCCAGCATATCTCTCATCTAATATGTGATTACATGATCAGTGTGTTCACATGCACACTAAAAATCATATCCCTCTCTGATTTTGACAGTTACCCAATTGTCATTTAAAAACCTGATATTTGGTTTGTTCGGCTCCTCTATACTGGTGGTCTGCTGCCTTCAGGTTTCTTAATCTGCATATGTTCTGTAACACAGCAGAATGAAGAAGAGCTGTCTGGGAGGCAGTAAACACTACAGACTTAATTCAACACTACAACCATGAAAATACAATATGCCACAATACACATACTAACATCATAAACCATATGTACAAATGTTTGTGGACACCCCTTCAGCAACTTTAAGTTTTACCCATTGCTGAAAATAAAAGATGTGCAAATGCACACCCACAGCTTGTCCAATCTCTGTAGAGAAGCATTGGTAATAGAATAAGACTTTCTCTGGAATAATGGTGCTCCATCTAATAATTCTGGCATGATTGAAGAGTTTGGGATGGTGATCATCCAACATCCTGATCTAGCTAGCGCTCTGGTTGCTGAATGCCATCAAATCCTCACAGCAATCCTCCACAGTCTTGTAGAAAGCCTAACCTGGACAGTAAAGACTACTCCCACAAAAGCAGGATAATCTTCTTTTTGATACCTTTGATTTCGGCAGTAACAGTGGCCTCTTTTCCATGACTGAGTTGAATGGTTATGAACACTGAGGGTAATGGCTTCCCGGTGGCTTTTTTCACAAACATGGTTCGGCTAACTGTACTTAGGACAACAGAACCGTTCGGTGAGAAGGCTTAATGATATAGCGATCCACAGATTGGCTCCTTTGTGCCGCAAAATCCGGGGTCTTTATATTTTTAGTACAGAAAATGGCAGAGACCACTTCTTATCATTCAGAGTGTAAAATGTGCTGCTTTGCGCTTAAAAATAATTAAAATAATCAGAAAACCGACCGTTGTCCATTCCACTGTTAATATCCTCTGTTTTACAAGTTTCACAAGTATCTGCGATCAGGAGCAGTTCGCCCTGCTAACCATGCTATCAGCATGGCTCTCTCGCTCACTGTCAGGATTCACTGGCTACCCACGTCCCAGCAAGACGACCCACGCTCACGGCAGCACACTGTGGTTCCAGGTTTGGTCAGCCTTGCCGTTTTGCTTAGTGGCTGGTTCCACAGCTCTCCCCCTTTTGACTTAAGTTAACCCCTGTTTAACTCAGGCCCTGCCTGTAGGATTTCGTTCTTGTCCCCTTTTTGGTTTCCCCCTCGGTGCTTACCATTCACGCCAGCTCAGCTCCCGGTTCCACCCAGTCCCAGGATCGTTTTGTTTTGCCCTCTCATTTGTCACGTTTGTGTTGTGTTTACATTTGTACCAAGTAGTACCCAACTTGCTTTAATTCTATCTCCGCGAGTCTTCGTCCCGCTTTGTCTGGCCTAGCACACCATGACACCTACAAAGAAAAAGGCCTACAAAAGCAATTGCACGCTTCGAGTTTAGAACATAACTTAAATATAAATATAAACTTAATAAATATATATAAATAAATAAAATAATGAGAATTTGATACATGGAAGTGACACACTGTCAACCTCATTGTTGTGTCCTTCTCTAAAAGACACAACATAACCAGCATAACCAAAACAGGGCTGGAAAAAGTCAAGCCAAAACCCCAAGACTCTTTCATAACAGTCTTGACTTGTTATATTTACACGCAGTTCAGCTGGAGAAATGGCCAAATTGCAACAGCATCAAGAGATTATAATAGTGTTGATACTGGAAAGCAACATATAACCACAAGACTCTGCTAGTTATGGAAATACCAATTGCTATGCGAACCAGGCCTTGAGGCCAAATTATAGTTATCCGATTATTATGTACATGTTCAGCATATCGAGATCATTCTGTGAAAAGTGACCCATGATTGAACTTCTGTAGTCTTCATATAGCTTTCCTCCCCCTGAATTTCTTCACTCATTAAGCTCAGCCTCTCACAGACTTAACTTCTGATCTCTTATGCATGCTGAAAGTGACCTTTTATAGAATGGAACAGCTAATTGAGAGACTGAGGTGTGAGCCAAATCGATAACAAAATCAATGACTGACCGATTCTGGACTATGGCCAAAGAGACTACGAAAAAATTAAACATTGTTGATTGCTATTTATAGTGGAGCGAGACACCTTTAGTGTAAAACAACAGTTATTCAGATATTCTGTGCAATATGTGGAGCTATTAAAATGAACGAGTGAACATACTTTTTGAGATTGTGTGAGTTACTGTATGCTAATGCAGGAAGATATTTGATGGGAACTGGAAGGAAGAGCAATTAATTTATCAACAGCCTGGAGTCTGCTGTGTATAGCTAATTAAGCTGCTGAGCACCTAACTGTCAGCTCTTGGTCTGTGTGTGTGGTATTTGACTTTTTAACTGACGGGTAGAGTGGTATTTTCATGCGTGTTTGATGAAGGTTGGTATTTGACTTTTTGGTCTGCTTGCTCCTTGGGGACAAGCAATGAAATAATGCTTGAAGAATTGCACTGAAGTTCAGTCAAATGAAGGAATTTATTTTTGCTAAATTGTACAATTTTAGACAGCGTTTTACTCATCAGCAATTTCCGTTTAGAATTACAGATTAGCCTTTATCAAATCCCAGTTTTGATCTGGCCAACACACAGTCAGGCTCTATCTACTACACAACAACTCCAGCAAACTGAGAGACAGAGAGAGGGAAGGACACATCTTTTCAGACTACTAGGCATCAACACCCTTAAAGGACAACAACAGTAAACCCTGGAGTGAGCCATGTCACCTTGTAGACATCGAACTGTTCAGTCCTAACTGCCACTGACAGAGGAGAGAGAAACCATGCTTCCTTCACTTTCCACTGAAGCCATTTGCAGTTCTTTGGAAATCTTCCTAAAACAGCACATGGCACAGCTGGGATCTCATCCTGAAACCTGAAGCTTTCTATGCTCCTCCCACAAATGCATTTTTTGTAGCAACTTTCGAAATGGCGAACTAGCTCTACAGAACGTTAGCAAAAATCGATGAATCAATTTTTAAGGAAAATATAGAAAGACAACACTTATAGAAAGGAAAATATAGAAAGACAAATATAGAAAGACATCAAGCACAGTGTTTAATATAGTGCAATGAGAGTGGATACTGCTCTGCAATTCCACCCACTGGCAATATTACAATGTTATACTAATACGATTCCTCAGGCAACACACCTAATGCTACCATAGCCTACCTAAGTTAGTGGATTAAACTATAAGTTGCTTTGGATAAGAGTATCTGTCAAAACCTGTGAATGTAGTTTTGTTGTTGTGTAGTTAAGCTATATTAGCATGGTGGTAAAATCATTGTATTTCCCAAGCTGTTTAGTTTCAATTAGCAACAACAACCTAAATTGGTCCATAGTCTCATTTGATAGGTTGAATGGAATCCCACAACAGCTGATAGGTCAATCACACTGGGGCCTTTAGCAAGCTGGAGCCTTTGAAAATTTGCATTGGCCGATTTTGCCATGGCCGACAAGGGCAGTTGCCATCATTTCGTCATCATTGCCAGGTGTTCATTGTTTTGTTTCTGTATATGTAGCCCTTTGTTTCATTGTCTGCAACCCCTGCAGAGCCGGCCCAAGGCATACAAAGCAAATTACGCAGCCGCTTAGGGCCCCAACCCCACCAGGGGCCCCCCAAAATCACCAAGATATCATAAGAAAAAATACACATTTTAAAAATAACATTGAATATTGAATGGTATTACACAGGTAAAAGTGGACCTTACATGAATTCATTTTCATAGTTGGCACAGCAATACTAGGTTAATCAATTTCTGCTGTTGGCTGCCGCCACTGTTGGGCAAATACAAATATGCGCCGCTTGGGTGGTCAATAAAGGGCCGGGCGCTTCAACGTATTGCATTCTCTCTCCTTATGAAATGATGAAGGATCTGGTGCTAAGGTGGTGGCATGGGGGCCAGCCCTGATCCCCTGACAACATTAGGGACACTTAATGGTTTTATTGATGCTCTAATATTGCTTCATATTCAATTTTACATTCATGATGTTATGAAAACACATTAACTCAGTCAGTATTTGGGCTTCAACTTGCCACACAAGAAAACACACAAATGAAATGCTTTAGGGCATTTTCACACCTGCATTTTCTGGTCTGGTTAAATTGGGACTCTGGTTTGTTTTTTACCCTTGGTGTGACTAGTTTGGATGTGTGAATACAGTGATCACACTACGATACGGACCAAAACATCTGCACCGAGACTCAAGACGGTTTGCTTGTGATGAGAATGTGATCTGACCTCAATCTGAACCAACTATCGGGTGTATTCCGCAAGACGTGCCCTCCAAGTGAATTTGGCATTCTGCAGGTATAGTTAGACCTGGTATGTTTCCCAGATAATTACTACAGCTAAGAACAAATGCCAGCTCTGCTGTCCCCCCATCTTACATTGCACAAACATAGTCACTAGCCTGGAACACAGGACCTCCTTTCTGTATTTACTTACTTGCTTTAGTCCCAGACAGGTCTGACCAATAAGTGGGAAGAGCATTGTCACGTGGTTTGTTGTGATGCACTTGAATTGGTCCCTGTGTGAAAACCAAACCAAAGGGAAAACATCCCGAGTTTACAGCCCTGTGAGCTGATCAGATCAAAGCAAACCAACTAAAGGTGAGAAAACACCCTTAAAATCACCATGAAAGGGATATCCAAATGTATTTTTCTGTCTTAACAGGATGTCATTTTACATAAAATGGGACATTGTTGACAGGGCATGATAATATAAATTGAATTTAGCTGGATGCTGAATGCCAAGAATGAGAACTTTTCTGCAGCAAATCCACATTGACCGCTACGCTGGTTAAGGTGAGCGTGAAAAACAGATAGCGCAGGCTTTAGGTTCAGCAACAGTTGCGAATGAAGGTAATGATTGTGGGAGGAAAAACATTCTGTGATATTACTGGTTAATATTACTGGTAAACGTAGATCCTCCCCCTTCTAACTGTCTACTTCAGCCTGCTTGTCCAGAAATGCATGTGTAATGTGTGATGATTCAAAGCTTGGACCCAAAAGATCATAATTATGCCACTGATACTGAATTAGCTTTTTATTATAAAACTGTGAAATTAACTACTTGTTTATGCTTTATTGTAATTATTATTAGTAGGGATGCATGAATCATAATTGTGTTTCCAGATGTGACTTGTCTGACTGGTATCAAACATTTAGATTTGATCAGTGTTTTAACACTATTTGATGTACTGTTTATTGTACTTCTAAATAGTGCTACACAATGTTGGACAGCAGCACAAAGACAGCAGTGTTCGCTGTCTTTTTTGGGATATGTTGAGGAGTTGGGGGTGAGTTGGGGTGTAGATCATTCAACATCCTGACCTCATTAATGGTCCTTTTAATAATAAATGTTTAACTGTTACTGGCTTTGGGAGATATGTACATGAAAAAAATCTTTGCTTTGATCCACATTTTTTGTAAACTCCTGCTAATTATTTCCATATTTTGTTTTGTTGAATCATAACTTTAAGTATCATTAATTATAGACTGGTGTATTTTATTTCACACACTAAATGAGGATTCTCCGCTTGGGAATTGTGCTCTAACACATTAATGTTAATGTGGCTAGGGACTACACATTCTGTATTTAATACATTTCTATATGATATGACAGGAAAGTGTGTGTGTGTGTGTGTGTGTGTGTGTGTGTGTGTGTGTGTGTGTGTGTGTCACTATGAGCCCTGTCAGACTGCCAGGCTAGCGCTGTCCTGCGGGAACTCATTAGGCAGCTCAGCCTCTGTTGTCCTACTGATTGACTGTGTGTGTTCCTCATTTATGTCTCTTCGTTATTGTCCTCTTTTGTGATTGACTGAAATCAAAAGAGAAAAAGGAGTGTGTGCAAACCCAGAAATAACATCTGTGTTTCTCTTTGCAAATAAGCAAAAGGAAAGAAATATTTTAACATGTCCTAAAAATCCTAATTAAAAAACATTCAAAGAATATTCATTTAGAAATGTGTTTTTAGCAGCTTCAGCTTTAAAAAGATTATAAATCGCTTTTCTACTGTACCAAAGAATGGAAAGCATAATGTTAATGTGTGATGATGGCTGTGCTGAGTATTAAGATTAAGATTATCCTTTATGGCCATTGCACAGCAGCAAAATCAATGCATTTAACCCATCTGTGGCAGTAAACAAACACTCACACATGACTTTGGGCAGTGAGCACACACACAAACAGCATTGGGCAGCTTCCTCTGTATCCAGGGAGAAACTGGGCCTTGCTCAAGGGCACCTCAGCCTAACTGCTGGTCCAGGGAATTGAACTGGTGACCTTCCAGTCCAAAGCCCTATTCACTTCTACAGTAGGCCACAGCTGCACCAAATGGTATCACCAAATGGTACAGTAATAGCTGGTTGGTTACAGAATAAAATATCAGAATAAGACAGAATAAAATAAATAACAAAATCCCATAAGACCTCATTAGAAATGATCAAAAACCTGAATGTGCAGTGTATTGTTCATTTTAATAACTTTTTTGTCATGTTTTTACTATGTACAAAATATATTACACAACATGATGAATAAAAATGTATTAGGCAGAAAGATAAGTACAAAATATATACCAAATATATTTATATAAAAATAGACAAAAGGGATATTACAAAATATTTTAGACAAAAAGACGAGCACAAAATAGTCTAGACAATAGTTCCAAAATATATTTCATATAAAATATTATACAAGATAAATACAAAATACATTAGACAATAGAAACATTATATAAATACAAAGTAGATACAAAATATATTCTACAAAAAACTTCAGAAAAAATATTAGAAAGAAAGACAGTGTCAGTGTTACTATGGTAGTACGTAAGAGAGGACTAGACAGAATATGGTTAAATAACTAATATGTAAAGTGTGCAAAGACATAGTAGTAGATTGTAAACAACACCAGCAGAAAGAGAAGTGTGTAGCTGGTGACACTAAAGGCCCTTTGTAAGCAGACATGATTTACAAGCAAACTCTGTTGCTAAATTTTGTTTCCAGCAGCGATTTACAGTTCCTTATATTTCCCGGCTTCAACTAAAGCTTGTCTTTAGTTCAGCAAGACAAAACACAGGTTTTCATGTTCTGCCTGCGTTAGTAATTAGCACAGAGCTAATGTTGTGCTGGATAAAAAACGTTACAAAGATTTAAACTCTGCATCTGGGGTCAGGACTGAAGTTCTGTGAGCTTTCTCTCACTGTCTGATCCGTAAGTACAGGTGACATCAGCTGTGTGACTTTAGTGCACATGTGGGCACTGTAAAGAAAAAGTTCCAGTCTGCCACACCATTGTGGAATTACAGCCTTTGAAGTACTTTTACATCAAAAGCAATCTCCTTCTTATGATCTCTCTCTCTCTCTCTCTCTCTCTCTCTCTCTCTCTCTTTCTTTCTTTCTTTCTTTCTCTCTCTCTCTCTCTCTAGCCCCTCTGTCTTCCATTGTCTCAGCGTTGCCCTTGTAGTCATCTTTGTGCTCTGAAAAGAAGAAAGCCTGTCAGCACATTTAAGCACAAATGAAACTACATAAAAGTTTAAGTAATGTCCAGGAAGTCATAGCAAATTTCCATCATGAATTAGACATCAGTGGACTGAGATGGGAAAGCATTTTTGGCCATTGTAAGATATTCAAAGCTGATTCATATTTTATTAAAGATGAGTTGAGTCATAGAGTGTTTTGTGTTCCTTCTGTTTCATTCATTCTGGTGCAGTAGATGTAAGGTGTGTGATGTAGCCGGCTGCCCGTGTCTCTCCACAAAGCGCTCAGCTAAAAACCGCTGTCAGGGAACAGATGTAGCTGTGCAACTCACTGCACAGTGAGTACATAAAGGCATATACACACACATCTGCATCCACATGAACACGCATGGGAGCACATGCACCTCAAACATATGCACACTCACAATTGCATGAGCATGCACGCACACATGTACCAACATGTGTTACCACATTAACACACATGCAGACATGCATGTGTCTGGGCTGTTGCAAGTGGGCCAAATTTGAGTTTCATTCCCACAAGCCAAGGGGTGGGGTGGGGGTATGTAGGCTGCCAAGAACTTAAAATAGCAAAATCATGCTGATGCTCCAATGACTTCATTGTCAAAATCATTGTGACGCTTCACTGACGTAGTGATTAATATGGAGAATAGTGTCTTTTTATCATTGGTAATCTGGGATTGGAAACACCAGAAACATGCACCATGTAACTGACATGAAATGGGCAGGACAGCACTCGTGAGTAAATCAATGCATCCTTGTGTTAAATATGGGCAAATTGTTCTACCCTGTCAGGGTATAATTCTTGAGAACCTAAGATGCCTAATGTCCTGTAAAGTGTGTTCTTAAATAGCTAATTACAAATAACAATAAATAGCTCAGCACAATTAATATATGACAAGCATCTTTAGTACTTGGTGGAGCACTGTTTTGCTGTTATGACCTGCTGCAAGTGTGATGCATAGCCAGATACCAGCTTCTGGCAGATTTCCTAACACATTCCTCACAGACAATGGCTTCCAATTCACTAACATTCTTGGGTTTGTGTGCTGCAACCACCTTCATCAAATCCCATCAATTTTCTATTAGCCTTCACCTAAGTCAGGTGACTGTGCCAACCGCTCCAGTATCTTCCAGGACTTCTTCTGAAACCAAGCCTTGGTTGGAAGGTCAACTTCCGCTTTAGTTTCCTCACAGAAGACATGATGTTTTCTCCTAGGATTTCCTGATACCTGTCTGAATATATCTTGCTCTGCACACGCTGCAGGTTTCCAATGCCAGAGGAAGCAAAGTGGGCCAAGAGCATCGCAGAACCACAGCCATGCTTCACTGTAAGTGTGCTTTTCTGTGTTCTTTCTCCTCTAGACATATCACTAATCCATAGGACTGAAACATTCCATTTATTTTATTGCTCCACAGAACAGATCCCAATCTTGCTGCAGGTCTTTTGCAGTCACTCAAGGTCACATCTGTATATATATATATATATATATATATATACACAGTGGGGAAAAAAGGTATTTAGTCAGTCACCAATTGTGCAAGTTCTCACACTTAAAAAGATGAGAGAGGCCTGTAATTGACATCATAGGTAGACCTCAACTATGAGAGGCAAAATGAGTCTGGCACTGCAAGATCTGAGTCCCTGGCGGCGTAGTGTGTTACTGACGGTAGCCTTTGTAATGTTGGTCCCAGCTTTCTGCAGGTCATTCACTAGGTCCCCCCGTGTGGTTCTGGGATTTTTGCTCACTGTTCTTGTGATCATTTTCACCCCACGGGCTGAGATCTTGCGTGGAGCCCCTGATCGAGGGAGATTAGCAGTGGTCTTGTAGGTCTTCCATTTTCTGATTATTGCTCCCACAGCAGATTTCTTTACACCAAGCTGCTTGCCTATTGCAGATTCAGTCTTCCCAGACTGGTGCAGGTCTACAATTTTGTTTCTGGTGTCCTTCGACAGCTCTTTGGTCTTCACCATAGTGGAGTATGGAGTGTGATTGTTTGAGGGTGTGTCTTTTATACTGTTAACGAGTTCAAACAGGTGCCATTAATACAGGTAATGAGTGGAGGACAGAGAAGCCTCTTAAAGAAGAAGTTACAGGTCTGTGACAGCCAGAAATCTTGCTTGTTTGTTGGTGACCAAATACTTATTTTCCACCATTATTTCAGAATCAGAATTGTTTTTCTTATTTTGTCTCTCATAGTTGAGGTCTACCTATGATGTCAATTACAGGCCTCTCTCATCTTTTTAAGGGAGAACTGGTGACTGACTAAATACTTTTTTCCCCACTGTATATATGAGTGTGTGTACATGTGTGTACATATATAACTATATCTATCTATCTATCTATCTATCTATCTATATTATTTATCTATATATAATGTAAAGGGTATTTATAAAGAGTAGCCATTTTTATAGAGTAGCGAGGTTTTTGGCTTTCCTGCCAAATTGGGCTAGTTTCAAAAGGCAGGTCGCTGAGTACACTTCGTGCTACTTTGAAAATGTACAGTGGCCGCCAAAGAATTACACTACAGACAGTATGTAATGAAAAGAAACTACGTTATGGGTATACTTATTGATCTTGAGTTGCTGGAAAACAGACATACGGGCAGATGTAACAGACTACTGTAGAGGGGGAAGGTGGTGATGGTGAAGTCGCAGAAAAGATTTTCTTATGATGACTGAATTTAAGTTTCTTTAAGTAGTTCTCTGCAATAAAGTTTACTGTGTTCTGGTGAGTAGTTAAGTGACTGGAAGATGAGCTAATATATATTATATAATATATATATATATATATATATATATATATATATATATATATATATATATATTATATAATATATATTAGCTCATCTTCCAGTCACTTATATATATTATATATATATATAATTGCCACCATATCTTTTCAAATGGCCAGTTGTACAGTTCAACACGCTAGGAGGAGAATACTATGATTAACATATTACTTGAGCATCATACACTCCTTGATTTAGGAAGTTCCTCACAAAGTCTACACACAAACTAGCTTCAATAGCTGCACTTTTGTCCCTCCAATTAATTGTAACAGCTGCTGAAGCAGACATGACAGGCAGGAGGAAGCCTGTCAAAAAATTGGCCCATCACTATTCTACTTCAGCAGGTATAAAAGAAAGAGACATGCTTCTGTCGACTGCTCATTTGTCCAAGAAGACCGAGCACTGAGAAGGCTGAGCACACTCTTACAGTTTTTCACACCAAGTTCAAGGACTCTCTTAATTCTTCAAGAGAATGCGACAGATCGCTATCAAAGAGGACACGATGCACAAGTACAAACAGAGGCCTAAACAGACACATTGCTTAGGAGCCACTGGAAGGACAATGTTTTTGACACAATTCCTTTGACACAGGCTGTTCACTTCATCTTCATCTGTTGAAGAAACAGTGCGAGATCACAGCCGCAATTTCAAAGTGCTACGTTTTCCAAAATAGCATTTCCTCAAAAACAGCATGACCTTTTGCCATAAGAAATCTGCACAAAGCTAAAAGATATGGGTGGTATATTAACAGAAAGACCCACTTGTTGACTATTAACAATGTTCAGAGACAATGCTTTGCTTTTTTTCTTATGTTGTCATCGTTAAAACAAAGCCACTAAATGGCAAAAAAAACAACAACATTCTCTTCTGTTAATTCTGCTGTGTTAAAGTGGTCTTGTTGTTTACATGGCCATTAGTTGCATTAGTTGCTTGTATAATTTCTACAGAATAGCTCTGCCAGTAGAATAGGATGCTTACAAAGCCATGTCCAATGTCAAGTGTCATCTGGAGTGGTATAAAACTTCCCAGCAAAGGACTGTGTTAAGCAATTGCCTTCTCTGGAGTGATGAAGCTCCATCTAATACCTTAGTGATGAATTGAAGTGGTGTCTGTAATTCAGAACTAATGATCTGACAAACTCCTTATTAAAGGAGTATATATATATGGGCTCCTGCTACAGTCAGGAAGTGACATTTTTACTTTGAGCTACCCATAAATGACACATTTCTGAATGAGGATAGTTTTGCTAAAATGTACAGTCCCTGAACATGATGGACACATGTGGGCAGACAAGGTAGAGTTATTTCACATGCTTGTACAGAAATATAACTTTTGCAAGAGTTGTCCTGCCCTCATCACCAAACTTACATTGTGTAGTTTCTGGTGTACTGGGCTCAGGGAAGCAATGACAGAGACACTATTCTCACTATTACAGGTCAGTGGAGCCGTTATTTTAAGGTATTTATGGCTGTTACTATGTCTCTTTAAGCCCTTGCTTAAAAACTTTATAAAACAGACATCTATCTACATGTCTGTCTATCTATCTATCTATCTATCTATCTACATGTCTTTCTATTATCTATCTATCAGATCAGTAGGAAACACAGGCTGAAATATTAACTATGTTAATATTTGGTAGAACAATGTTTAGATATGAAAAAATCTGCAGCAAAAATGTCTAGTCTATTATATAAAGAAAAGCTTTTTGCACATCCTGCTGTTGCCTAAGCAGCATCATGTGAGAATTGGGTTTATTTTGCTCATGGGCTCGCCCTATACTGTACAAAAAGTGTTTCTTGATTATTACAATACAGTAAAGGTTCATCCTAGAATAAATCTGTGGTATCATAATAGTGAACACTGGAACAGCCAGCACTGAGTCATACTCTGCAATAAAAACAGGTAACTTACTCTTACAGCCTACAACACTGAGCCCAGACAACCAGCTATTACATAGAACATACAAGGGCACCTAAAAGAAGGTTGTCCTGGGGAAACAGTAACACATTGGTGGTGAGTGTCAGTGACATGCCCTGTATGTAAATAGAATGTGCCAGGAGCCAATGGGAAGATGTATGTGATTGCAGAATTTTTTTATTTTTTTTTGTTGCTTTGTTTTAAAGGCATTTAAACACAATCTATCTACATGTCTGTCTACATGTCTGTCTATCTATCTATCTATCTATCTCCATGTTAATTTATCATGAAATGTTCATACATGATGCTTTTAAATGGTGCCAAAAGATGTTTTGATGTGATTAGATTAGATTAGTTTATGACAATTAGTTAATGAATGTACCTGTGTCTATATGAACACCTCACATGAACACATCTGTTGACACGTATAAAACACAGAGACAGCCAAAGCCAATGTGAATAATTGAAGCATGGAACACTCGTTGCAGAGCTTTTCACTTATCCACTCATCACTGCAATTGTGACCGGATCAAGAGCGGAGCAGCGGAGCAGCGGAGCCGAGAGCAGTGTCATCATCCCAACAGCAAGCGTGTCTTATGACCTTGTCTGCCATTCTTAAGCCAATTTATTCTCAGCCTATGCGTTTGGCTACCACTGACCGCCATGCAGTTATTACCACCTAAACTGAGATATATAGACATAGGAAGTATATTTAATGTTAGGTCCTTGTACAAAATAGTAAGGTTTAGGAACCAAATCTTTGGATAAATGTAGAACAGAAAGTCAGAGATAGGGAGTCTCTGAGGCCTGTTCCTCCCTTAGGCTTAGTGGCTTCATTAGCCCTACATGTAGCTCTAACCTACACTATGCTGAGCAGGGGGCTAAAAATAGCACATTTTACAGTACGAGAGAATGAGAGAGAGAGTGAGAGAGAGAGAGAGAGAGAGAGAGAGAGAGAGAGAGAGAGAGCACTCACTCATTTCATCTGTTCCCCTCTGTGACAAACTACTCCTGAACACATTCAGGTTGAGGCTTTAGCTGCAATCGAGAGCTTAAGTTCAGATTTCCAGTTTTCCCTTTCAGCATTTCCCCCCTCTTTTTGTTAACCTCTTACAGGAATACTCCAATGTCTCTCAGCTTATACTGTATCTGTCACATCTGTGTTTATTACAACTAGTAATAGGATCAATTTACACAGCAGGATTTGTTTGAGATGTCTTGTAGGATACATATATGATATTCAATAGGTTTCCTTAAGAACATTGATATGTTTTCTAAAGGGCTGGTCCCAAAACATGATAGAAATCCAATAGGATTCCTACATTCCTAAATAAAAAAAATAAAAAATTATATCCCAGGTGTCTTTTTATTTCATTTGAACAGACAGTTCTGCAAGTTACAGTTTACATGTTACATCTAATGCTGTATAGTTCCCCCTGAGGGAGTTAATAAAGCCTGTAGTGTGTTGATTAAGCAGTAAAGTGTAAATTGTAGCATGTTCAATGTTTCCACACACACACACACAGGCAAAAATGCTGACAGATATAAGAAATAAAGAGAGATTAAAACCAGTGTCTGACTTACTCTCTCTACATGCGAGAGCGAGAGAAGGAGAGGCAGGTGGGACAATCAAGACTACCCACATTACCATGCAAATCCAGTGGAATAAAGTGTAAGATTTGGTAATGTGCACTTGTAAAATTACGGTTTTTACCCTGATAGGACATACTGTGCTACACTCCATGCAACTGCATGCACTAACCATGTTTGTTCATTATGAATACATGTAACATTACACCATAAATATATAACTAGAGACAGTTATTCTCTTGAACATAGACAACAACAGAATGCCTGATACCTCATAGAGAGAAGCCTATCTATTTATTTGATTCTATTAGAGTTTTTAGATGTTATAGTTCCCTGTTCTTTTCTGAGATGTTTCTCATAGAGAAACACAAAAAACATTATTGTCCATTAAAACAGACATCTGCTACAGGTCTCTTAGATGCAGATTAGGTCTGCATAAGATGTTATAATATTGACCTGAGCTAATGATTCAGCTATTAATTTTGGGGAGTTATTCAGTACTACAGGAGCTATTATGAAATTGCTGTGGAAGGTATGCAGTTATGATAGTGATTAATAGAAGATCTGTATGTCTTTAGGTTGAAAAGTGCTGAATCAGCATCAAATTACAAAATAAAAAAAATGAATTGTTGGCAGAATTATTGGCACCCACAATAAACCTTTGCTTTTACACTATAAATATAAGAGAAATCCACCCTTGCAGTTAAGCAAAATCATTCATGACAAAAACAAGATATCACTTTATGGCTTCTGTTCAAGACAATGAGTTCATTTAGGAAAACTGCCTCCAGTGAAAAGGCTTCAATAAGCTTATGTTTTCATGACCTTGGACAGATTAAACCTCTATAATCACCACAATACAGTTCCAAATTCCCAGTAGAGACACTAGCAAGAAAGCTAATCAGCGTAAAGTAAAGTGAGTCCTCAGTAGCAAACCGGTCAGCAAAAGTCTATTTTCCATGAAATTGTTTGGGAAACCCTTTTGAAAAGTAGGCCTACAGTGTGCTCTATATCTGAGGAGAGAAGCCCGTAAAGGATTTTTGGAGTGTGTTGAGTGAGAGCTGATGCCGTCCAGCTTAAATGCCACAATGATGAACCAAAACAGCCCTACTTCTTCTGCCCTAGAGTCAGATCTGAGCTGTGAGAATGTTTGAGACAAAATAGAGAGGGAGAGAAAGCAAGCGATTGTCTCAGATCAGTAGGAAACACAGGCTGAAATATTAAATATGTTAATATTTGGTAGAACAATGTTTAGATATGCAAAAATCTGCAGCAAAAATGTCTAGTCCATTATATAAAGAAAAGCTTTTTGCACATCCTGCTGTTGCCTCAGCAGCATCATGTGAGAATTGGGTTTATTTTGCTCATGGGCTCGCCCTATACTGTACAAAAAGTGTTTTCTTGATTATTACAATACAGTAAAGGTTCATCCTAGAATAAATATGTGGTATCATAATAGTGAACACTGGAACAGCCAGCACTGAGTCATACTCTGCAATAAAAACAGGTAACTTACTCTTACAGCCTACAACACTGAGCCCAGACAACCAGCTATTACATAGAACATACAAGGGCACCTAAAAGAAGGTCATCCTGGGGAAACAGCAACTCTTTGGTGGTGATTGTCAGTGACATGCCCTGTATGTAAAAAGACTGTGCCTGGAGCCAATAGGAAGATGTATGTGATTGCAGAATTTTGTTGTTGTCACTTTGTTTTAAAGGCAAATGCAAAAAACACAATATTTCAGGAAAAATCTGTGAAATTATGATGATTCTCTGCAAAAACATTAATGAAAATGTATGGATATTTTTGTTTTTGTCTTTTTTACTGTGTGCACATAATTATAAAACTAAATTTAGAGAAATAAATGTACCCTAAAATAAAGATTTGTAAGGACAATAACCCTTTAAAATATTATCTACTTGTTTAAGATTATTGCATTTTGTTATTATTGTAATTTTACATACATTTGTAATTGTAATTTAAGAAGGCAGAAAATACTGTATAAATAATACAATATTAAAAGAAACAAATGGAATACTGTATTTGGAATTTTTGGCATAATACTTAAAATAGCAGCGGGTCATTTACAAAGAATCCTGTAATGTACTCAATATGTATTTTGTATACAATTCTACAACAAAGAAAACTACTTTAAACATATTTAAAAATATTTATATTTATTTACAGTTCACAGTTGGGGAGTGTAGGTCACTTTTCCATCACAAAAATACAAATCAAACCAAAGTTACGCAGTTTTGGCAATAACAGAGAGGCCATTCTCCCTATTACAGTCAGTGGAGCATCAACATGATTCTGAAGCTGTTTTTATTTTAAGCTAACATTGCTACATTATGTGTGCTTTAAAGTAACACACCTCAATCCTTAATCTGACATTAACCTTAATCTGTAGCACACAGTCATTACCATAGACAATATACTCCTGTTCCACGGTCATCCAGTTGATTTCTATAATGAATGTATTTGTGATCAGCAGTGTTTCTGTTGATGATAGTCCATCATGTTCATCTGTATGCTATGGATGTGTCAGAGTGGGCTAAAAACTCTAGAGTATCCCTGCAATACCTTTCAATTAGGTTTTAACTTTGTCTGATGTCATCTAATATGGTTTCACTTGGCCCCATGTTCCTTTAGTCTAATATTTCAGCAACCGAACCGATCTCTAACTTTGCTAGCACTGTTGTGACACAATAGTATCCTCAGAGGTAAACACATATCCACCTAGATTCTCTCATCAATATGTATGAACAGGATGTGTTTGGATTTCTCTCTTGTATTGTTTGTGTCCCAAATTCGGCTCTGTCATATTTTTAGGAGCTCATTGAGTGAGACACCTTATGAATAAGAAACAACAGTCAAGGCTCCTTATGTAAAAGGTTTTTTTCTCCTGCAAATAAAAAATGAAGCAGGCCTTTTAACCATGAATACTTCATCTGCAGGGCAGCGAACGGGAATGTGTTTTGTTTCGTGTATAAAGAGTGCTTACCATGTCTGTTTAGACAAATATAAAACTCTGGTAGAATGACAGTAAGCCTAGAACAGAGGATGTTACCATCACCAATTAACATATTCAGTGGTGAGTGCAAAAGTATTTTTCTTTAGAAGACATCTGATTTGCCTGTCTTACAGATGGCACTTTGTTCCAGTCAGTATTTTTATTGCAAACCACCTGCAATTGACTGGACTGAGATCTGGACTTTTACTTGGCCATTGTTGAACACCCTGAACTTGGCTGTTTAAACAGTCCTATGTTTGCTTTGGCAATGTACTCTGGATCACGGTCCTCCTGAAAGCTAAGGTTTCTCGCTAGCTTTAGTTTTTGAAAGTAGGATAATTTGATCAGTTCTAATTGATTAAAAAAATAGATGCAACTGAATCACCTTCAGATTAAGAGATCAAGGCCATTTTCACTCTTCATCCTGGACCCTGGAGCACTTGCTCTGAAAGTTCAGTAAGTTAAGTCAAGTGTTAAAGCTGTTTTCAAGCCTGGGAGCGGTGCAGAGAACCGATGTCTAGTCCTCCTAAAATCGGAGGTCCTGGGTTTGCTGTAAGAGGTCTCTAATGGGGTCTGCTGCACATGTGGAAGCTGTCCTCTCATGAATGGTTTACATTTTGCCACATGACTGCTTTGATTTTTATTTTGCCTGCATTGCTAAAAATGTCTTTTTTTAAGAGAACGGTCATTGTTTACAGGTGTTCCTGCATACTGAAACACTACGTCCCCAGAAAGCGCTGTGCTTTGCCACTCCATGGAGTGTTTGCATCTATGGAAAATAATACAAATTATTTTCTAGGCCCTACCATTTCTATGCCCTACTATTTTGCAAAAAGAATAGGCTCAGAATGGGTGCAGTCTTATGTATTCTGTACGTTTCACAAGAAAAGTTTCATATTTAATTTAACTCTAGCAGTGGCCACACACACTCATGACCATAGGCAGTGATAACACACACCCCGGAGCAGGGAACAAGTGTGCTCCATCAGCCATGAATGCTAAGTGAGGAGAAATAGCTGTTCTTTCACTCTTCCCACCCCCTACTTCCTGCCCATCCAGGGGTCCAAACCAGCATCTGGTCCCAAGCCTATTTCTCTAACCTTTAGATCACAGCTGCCCCAGATCAAGCATCACAAAGCATCAATACATTTTATTACCCCTAAATCGTAGAGTAGACTGGTAGTAATGTGGAGGTAGTGGACTAGGTAAGTGGAGAATGTAGATGTTAATGGTTGAGAGGCAGAGAAGGCGCTGCTGCTCTGTCATAATGCTGGAAAATTGTGTGTGTCTGTGTGTGTTTGCTTTTGTTCAAGGCCAGCATTTAGAATTTCCTCCCCCATCATGTCAACTTGTGTGTGTGAGTGTGTGTGAGTATTATGTGTGTGTTTACCCTTCCCCCATAAAGTCTGAATTTAAATCAAATATAATCCCAAGGTCACTGCTCTCTCTCTCTCTCTCTCTCTCTCTCTCTCTCTCTCTCTCTCTCTCTCTCGCTATCTCTCTTTAATGCACATAAACACACACACACACACACACACACACACACACACACACTAATTGGCTGCTGCTGAAAAGCACCCTGCCCTGACACCACAGCTGTAAACACCTCGGAAGCAACTTATCGTCATGACAACACATCATAGCAAGACGTACCCACTATCTATCAAAGTGCCTATTTTATAATCAACCAGCTCCCCGCTAGCAGAAAGGAAAACACACACACACACACACACACACACATATACTCCCCATCACACCATCACCAATGAAAACACATCCATCCAAGACACACCGGTCATGACAGCGCATCTCAATTGCATCATTAGTGTTCCACCATGGCTGTCAATGTTGACACTGGCGTGTGATTGACGGCTCCTAATCTGGCTCGTCTGCACTGAAGATGTGTGGAGCCTCATTGTAGCATCAACGCTAATAGGGAGATTAAAGCAGAGCTGCCTGGGAAGATGCTGTTCGTTTTACTGGATTTTGATCTGCGTGTGAGAGACATTGTACGCATGAGAGAAACACTCGCTGATGCAGAGACGGTGACAGGATTAGCAGCTATGCTTAGCAGGAGAGAGTGGAGGGATACTGGCATGATTCTACAATATGGAACGATTGTGTGTGTGTGTGTGTGTGTGTGTATGTGTTTGTGGTTGGAGCTGATACACATAACGGGAGGCAATGCGTTTAACCCCATAATTGCCCTGGAGCCACCAGCGGGCCCAGGTTTCCACACTCCTGGTTAAATTAAACACAGGTAATTTTGCTGTGTAAGAGTTTAAACAGACTATAACCTTTCTCATTCTAACATCTTCCTGCCCCTTCTTCAGCACACAGTCAGTCATGCACAGTATCTTAGAAACAAGATGTTTCTGCACCTGCCCATTGGCTTTTATTAAGGGTGGGCCTGAAATTTGAATATGTGTTAATACACAAAATTTGAAACTGTATCACCTATAATTCCCCCAGTCTCTTCAGAGGCTCTTCTTTTCATTTGTCATTTGTAGAAACCACTTTCAGAAATGGCCTATCAGAGTAAAGTAAGTGACAAGGAGGTGGGATTAAATTATGCTAATAATTTAAGATTATATTTCCATTATTTCTTATAGAAGTTGTGATTGGAGGGTAGCACAAGAGCTTTGAAAAAAGATCTCTTGAAGAACTTTTCATCTACCAATGATTAAACTTTAATCTACCAGAGTGTTGCTGATCTGGGTAGAATTAGAGCTATGTGCATTATATTTTGAACAAATCCTAACACAAAATATTGAATAATAGCATTCTATAAGTTCATATTTTTATATAAGTTCATAAATTTATATTATATCTTCAACAAGATCACCACAGAGCAGGTATTCTTTGGGCGGTTGATCATTATTAGCACTGCAGTGACACTGACATTTTGGTGGCATGTTAGAGTGTTGTGAACTGGTACGAGTTAATCAGACACAGAGGTGCTGCTGGAGTTTTTAAACACCTCTAAGAATTAAGAATAGTCCACCAACCAAAAATATCCAGCCACCAGAATCCTGTGGGCAGCTCTGACTTTACATCTACAGGGTGGACCAACGAGGTAGGAGTGTCTAATAGAGTGGACAGTGCTCAGCACTGCTGTGTCAGATCCACTCGTACCAGCACAACACACACTAACAGTCAGTGTCACTGCAGTGCTGAAAATGATCCACCACCCAAATAATGTCTGCTCTGTGGTGGTTATGTGGAGTTCTGGCCATTGATGAACAGGGTGAAATGAGGCTAACAAAATATGCAGAGAAACAGATGGACTATAATCTGAAATTATAGAACTAAGTGCTCCCATATGGAAAGTGGAGCTGAACTATAATATGGCAATTTTGGGAAACGTGTGAAAATTCCTGTCCATGGTAACTGATCGTTTGCAGGAGATGTGACAGTTAGAGATTAGCCTGAGAAATGCTGGAGTATTTCTTTAAGGGACTTAATGTAGCTGTGTACTTTATGACTAAGTGAATCAGTATGTCATGTTCCCAGCAGCCTTTCATAGCTCTGCTTAACTTTATTGCTGCAGCATCAGCTTCCTTATCCTGATCTGAGAGCTGTTTTTATTTCTCTTATTGTGTTTAGAATTTGGGACTGACCAGGCAAAGCCGACCCTACATCAGCAAGAAAGAATGCGGTCTATCTGCAGCATGGATGGAACGATTTGCGTTAGCTGAGTCAGGGTGCTGTCCGTGGTGCTATTCTTCCCTTCAAGCCTTCTGCAGTTCTGCATAGAAAGCTTTTCAGACCATGATATGGGTCTATAAACAATTTCCATGAGTTAATCACCCCTCCTCCTGCAAAATAGCCTACGTCTTTATATATAGAAGAGGACAGAAGAGAAACAGGAGGTGGGGGGGTGATGGTGGTGGGGGCTATTGTTTGGAAGCCATTCAGTTAAACCCTCCTATTCATTCTCTTTCCAAAGTCAAGTGCTAACCCAGGCTATCAGACACATTTCCCCCAGCGTGGGGAATGATTACCTTGCATTGGAATCCGTCCAGCGAGTATTTCATTCTGCATTTGCAGTTAAACACAAAGCAACCATTGCTCCCCAGACATGAGCAGCATTACATAACAGCCCACATCCACTTTGTCTGAGCTCTCCCTCGGGCTGTCTAGACTTTCGGGGTCATCCATCAATGCAAGCAGCCCCACAACAAAGCCTTTAACACCCCGCCTTTGATCATAAACCTTCACCTTGACTCTCCTCCGCCCAGTGTAGTAAAGTGTTTGCTACGATTTGTGTGCATTGAGCATGGGAGAAAAGGCACCTGCCTCGCGCCCCACTAAGAAAGGGTGCATGCATTTGTCCAGGGATTGACTATATTGATCTATGGAGGGGTTATCTCTGAGGGGGATTGTGCGCCGCAGTTAGTGTTGCTGCTGGACAGGGGCTTTGTGAGTTAATAGATGGGCATTTGAGAAAATAAATGAGAGTGTGAAGAGTAAGAGGAGGGGTGCCGACATGGGTTTCTAAGGATGTCAGTGGTGTTTTAAGGCAATGGGCCACGAGGGGACGGGTGTTGCATTGATTCTTACCATGGTAAAGACTTGTTATTGGGCACAGTGTGAAGTCCAGTGACAGAAAAGCGAATGAATAGAGAAAAAGTTATTTATATGATACTTTTTAGATATCATTCTCAATGTGTGCTACACTGGAAGGTCAGTAAAGTGATGGAAAGATAAAATACCATGGTCAAGATTAAATAACAGTACAATATCAGTCAGACAATGACAAGAAGACCCTCAGAAAACCCACTTTACTGTGGTAGAATGACTAAAAAACAGGCAAAAAGAAAATAAGACACATATAAATCCTCCAAAACATTATAACCACTGAAAAAAGAGAGAGACTCCCTTAAAAACATTTACTTTACATTAACAATTACTTTACCGACCGATGCAGTATATTATCGGGCTCCGGTTGCTAAGCAACACATGATGATTCCATAAAATAATTATTTAATGAATAGCACAGTGGTTTCATATTTTGCAATATCTCACATTGATACAGAATTCAGTTGACATTTGGGGTCATAATATATGTCTAAATATTTTACAATTACTTCAAATGTGATTCAGCCAATCAGACTTAGGTTTAGGAATTGGCACTCCCATGCTTCAAACACCCCTATATGCATGAGCCAATACTGCAACCGAAGTGTTTGGTCCAGTTAGGCCATTTTTCAGGCCATATGGATTCCCGCCTCGTCCCTACAGAGATGCTCTCGGATGGTTGCCCAGAGTAATGATGCATGATAAACATTACAGTAGACACTGATTGCGCCATATAGGCAGAGCGCAGCAAAGTGTGAGTGCATGTACAATGTGCATTTGCCCCTCCTCTTTTTTTCTCTTTTTTTCACCCTGCACAGGCTTTGCAGCTAGTGGCAGCACAGCATGCAGCGAGCGCTCATAATAAAACCCCTTTTGCACTGGTCTCATGTGACTCACCCTGCAAGCTCATATGCATGAGAAATCATGCCTGGGGTGGAAGCCTGTCTTTAAGAGCGCCTTTCTCCACCTGAGCCATGACTCCAGCCAGCATGAGAGAAACCTACCTCAGGTCGGGGTAACCTCAGCTGTAATAGAGAGAATAAGATTACAGGTCTAGCAGACGAAGGTTAAGGGAAAAAGAGGAGAAGTCGCTGCTTGTTTCCTGTCTCTGCATCTCTGCACTGCTTTCAGTGC
>NC_132886.1:16172869-16217869 GCF_030463535.1 Salminus brasiliensis
ACATTTCCGTAGATCAGCAGTGCCTCAACGCTGCACTGCAAGCTGAGTGCATGGCACTGTAGCACAACCTCGATTCACCTTCACAGCACTGGTGTAACTACCAGCAGTGCAGGCGGGGCCATTGCACTGGGGCCTGTAAAGGGTGACCGGGCCCTGTAATGTAATTTTGGAGTCTTTATAGCACTGCTTACATAACGTAACACCCATGACTCATGGGTAGCTATGATACCTTAATAATATACTTCAACCATTAGCCTAAATTACAGCACCGGCTTGGATGAGACATAGCAATAAGTGAGTAAACAAGCAAATTACATTCATTCAAGGTCATTTTCAGACACTGCACTGGTGCCCGTAAGGTCCTTTTTGACACCGCTGCTTTCCACCATCATCCAAGACTGTCACCTTAGACTGTGTCAGAAAGCGTCAGGAAACCCAGGAAAGGTCTTTGATCAAAATGGCAAACGCCCGCATCAAAAATGCAGAGGTAGAGACGTAGGTCATAAATCTTCGCAGGTTCTCTGGGTTCTTTGGATCTGTTCGCCTTACGCTGTTATCCTCACATTTCTGTAAGTGTCTCTGAATAAGTGCATCTGTTAAATGAGTTATTATGAATGTGAATGTAGAGATTTTCTGATTCTGGTATTTTGGGCCAGCCTGCTGAAAAGCTCGGCAACACAGCAAAAATAACAGTGTGAATGTGGCCTATTTCTTTCACAGATGGCCAGTTTTCCTCACACATTTCTGTAGTTAAACCCATTCCGACTTGCTCCACATACACGTACATGCAATGAACCAAAACAGGGATATATTACACACACAATTCTAGAAAAAATCTTTAACTGGTAGGGAAGGTTAATTGGCATGTGAAGGTTCTGGGCCTGTCACGATAATTATATTATCGACTTATCGTACAATATATGGACATGACCTCAATAATTTTTGCAGACCTCAATATTACCTGACCTCAGTATTTACTTAGCAAGGAGAGCCCATTAGCGAGGAGGGCCCATGAGCTGGAATGTCGACTTTGTTGAAAAACAGTGGGTTTATTTAATTTATGCTTCATTTATTTCGGATGTTTAAGCATTTTATACTCCAATTCCAATGTCTGAATATTCTTAATCATTACAAGTCCATTGCTCTTTAAAAGGGCATTATCATGCTATTATACATCGATCAGCCATAACATTAGTACTCCTGACAGGCGAAGAGGAAAACATTAATTATCTTCATCTACAGTGGTATCTCTCCAGGGACGGATATATTAGGCAACAAGTGTGTGTGTGTGTTAAAGGCAGGAAAAAATGGGCATAGCTGTAATGCTGTGATAGCTATAAATTATGATAGTCTGATTGAGAGCATCTCCAAGGTCTTGAGGGTTTTTTCTTGGTATGCAGTGGTCAGTACCTACCAAAAAAGGACATTTGGCCTAAAAAAGGACAATTGGTGAATTGCACATAAGGCTCACTGATGTGATCTATTGAGGGCCCACCTCACAACATCCAGGATGTAAAGGATCTTCTGCTAGAGACTGAGGACTATGAAAGCCAAAAAACTTGCACCTCTTGAGGCAGTGCATTCAAAACCCATTGGGTGTGTTTAGGATCATTATTTTAAGGCAAAAGCCGTCCTCTTTAATAATCTGCTTTTTTTACAGAAGGTGTGATTACATTGTCATTGAGAAAACTCTTTCCCTGTGTTCTTTTAGTTTATCTAGTGAGTTATCTAGTTCTATCTCACTGCACAGTAGAACAGTGCACCACCACTCCAGAGTCGTCCTTTCTAAATCTTCCTAAATTATTTTAATTAATAGACTAGCAATTCTGTTAGCTGTAACAGGCTGGGAATGTGAATGGAAGGCTGTCAGTCTTACATTACATTTACATTTATGGCATTTAGCAGACGCTCTTATCCAAAAGTGCTTCACTGTAGTACCTGTAGAACTTTTAACAATATTATGTGTATGTAAGAATAAAATATATAATATGCATATGTCACATCTATGCTGCTTAAAATTTAGCACGCCAATTCAAAACTCCCTTCCACTGACTTTTGAAAGGTTCTTTAGGGAAGAAATAGTGGTTATTCTATGGCATTTTTCCAAGAAACCATTTTTGCCCCCTATTTGTAAGAGTGTAGCAGATGGTCAGATTAAGTCCCCCCCTGCTAAGCAGCAGAAGATCTTCTCTCCAGCAGTTATAGAGACTAGATGGACTCTGTCCTGGAGCAGTGGACATCTCCAGGAAGAGCTCTGTGGAGAGGATTAGAGAGCTGAATGGAAAAAAGAGCGAGGGCTGGGTGAAGCTGTGCTGCAGGGTGTTAATATGTACACCACGTGTTGTTGTGCGTGTGAATATTAAATGGTCCGCAGATTGGTCTTTCCTCCCACGTTTTGTTGTGTTCTTGTCTTTCGCTCTCTATTCAATGCTCATCCCGCTTGGGCACTAGAGGGTGCAATTAATTCATCAAAAATTCAGCCACTGAGGGATTGGAAGTCGCCACACACATACACAACACGTAATACATATAATACACAGGTTCTCAGCTCAACCCTCGAGACCTGAAGCCGGTCCACATTTATATTCAGTTAAATTTTCAAACATTCTGTCAAACACACCACCGGGCGCTTTTGTTGTGTTTTAATTTCAAACACATTAAAGCCCACCAAAGGCTGCTGAATGGTGAGTGCCTGCTCCCAGTGTGTGTGAAGTAAGGCTGCAACTAATGCTAGTTATTTAATTCATGTATAGGCTAGAATGTAATGTATTGACTAACCTAGGAATTATGCCTTCTGCTTCCTGTACAGTATCATAATCTGAGAGAAAGACCAAATATAGCGACCTATTGTTTATTTCACTAACTAACTAATTAAAATGTATTCATTTTTAATAGGATCTAATAATTTCTAATAGGATCTAATTAATAGGATCTAATAATTAGATAAGAAGATAATCCACTAGTGTGAAAAGGGGAAAAGTCAAAGGAAAAGTAATAAACTGAAGTTTCCAAAACTGGAGTTGAAAAAACATACAGAGAAAATTGGACCAGTGAAAGACTTGGTAGAGCACCAAAATCAGATAAACACCTCTTAAAGCTTTCATCTTTGAGAGAGAGAGAGAGAGAGAGAGAGAGAGGAGAAATCAAACTCCACTCTCTCTTCAGATCAGAAAAATCCATCTGTCCATCCATTCCACTGTGAGAAAGTGACTCAGCGCTCTGGGCCTGAGAGGATGTAGAGCTGATCAAGAAGCCCTTCTGAGTAAAATAAAACAAGAAGAACATTTTGCAAAAGTTCTGGATTCTAAGTCCAGACCTCAACATTATTGAATGTGTTTTGGAGCACTGAAAACACTGGTGAGAAGTAACAAATGCTCCAAATTCTAAAATTGGCTTTTGGTGATGTGAAGAAATCTCACTGCAGATTTCTGCAGAAAAACTGAAAGGCAATCACCTGAAGAAAGCAGCAACCGTAATAAAGAGTGTAAAGAATGGAAACACTAAATACTGAATGATCCCACCACAGGCCACCAAGGTACGACGTCAGGAGAGCAAAGTGTCACCTGTTGGCAATGTCTAATGCAAAGTTCGGAAGCCAAAATGCAACATATCAAATGGCAACGGCATTTACTTGTGAGATATGGCGAACAAAACCCAACGTTTGGTGAATGTCAGTCTTAATGTCCACTCAACATGACATTCTAACATCATTATTGATCATTTGTTGGTGTAAAATGACCTTTTTTTTCTTTTTACCCAATTTCCTTCCCCAACTTTAGTTGGCCAATTACCCAGCCCAGTCGTTAGTGCTCTCCCCCATCACATGTAATGCTCCCGACAGTGGGATGGTGAGGACTGCTGCATGCCTCCTTTTACACATGCACGACCAGCCGCTGCCTCATTTCAAAACTGCCGCCGACTCAACGTCACCAGGTAACCAACATCCTCGGAGGGAAGTGCTAGGTGCATCATATAGCAGACACAGAGCTGTCCATCATCATACTGAATTGAATTGATGTAGTGAGAGAGCCATCTACCCATCTGTAGAGAGAAAGACCAATTGACTGGGCTGGGAGCATGACCCGGGATTCAGACCAGCAATCCTAGGGTTGTAGTGGCATTCTGCTGGACCACTCAGGGCCCAGGGAACCAAAATGTAATGTCTGTTTTTTATCAATTTCATTTTAACTAAATTTAATGTCAGTCTAACGTTAGATTTCATTATTTTTCTGACATTAAATTGATGTCCAGTGCCTGCTGGGATGAGTCTCTGGTGTAATTTTTCAGTTAATTATGTGTTTTCTGCTTTTCTTTTGGAAACTGGAAAATGGACATGGCTGCTTTGACTGAAAATGAAATAAATGAAAGGGTAGTCTCTGGCTTTTGTAGTTTACTGTATTTCCTGAACTAGATAGAGTGCTTTTGTTCTCAAAGAAATGGCAGAAGCTCCCCCTTTTTCCATTAAGAAGGTCCTCAACGAATACTTGCTTTTGTTGACTAATTGTTAACCCTAGAGAGGGACCAAAATATGCATAAGCTGTGGTCCCTGAGGGCTATTTAGAGACCCTTGGTCATAACAACCTGTTACAATCTTCCTTGCTAATTATCAATTTACTGTGAAACTCCTTTCTCTGTTACCGTGATCCTTATCCATGCTGTGGCTCAGTAATGCTTCAGTGTGATTTGCTGCCTCGGCTGTGTGTAAGAAGGGTAGCAGCTGCAGAGCCGTGGTGGAAGTTGAAACGGTGGCTTTGAGGAAACTGGAGTAATAACATTTACACGCTTGTTTGGCTCCCCTGTCTCCCTCCCTCTCTCTCTCTCTCTCTCTTGGGCAACCAAGGGTGCTCAGAATTTTATGAGAACTGATTTTGTTTTTCTTAAAAAAAATAAATGGTCATCTTTTGCGGTCTTGCAGCACCACTGTATTTGTCATGATTGGTAAACTGAGGTGTGTAGATCTTAGCTGAATAACCAGAGTTTGGCGATGATGGCAGGAGAATATTTTGTTGTTGGTGCCTTACAGCACCACCAGATTCTGCTAGTTATGGACATATGGGTTGCTACGCGAACCAGTCCTCATGACCAGTATCCGCAGAAGGGGGGCTCAACTCAAATATACAACATATACAACGCAGAGAAAGCAGGGGGGAGCAAACAGGCTAATAGCTAACAGTAGCCAAGTGGCTTTTATCATCTCTTCTCTCCATTGTCCACCTTCTCAAAAACAAACTACACTACCTCATCTATCAACTACCAAACTGGAGCTAAACACACATCAGAAACTGGGACATGTGGGCAATGCTAAAAGCTAATTTGGGAGGAATAATGACATAGTTTTAGCTACAGTATTAAAACTATACTATAATCAGCATTTTTTTATTCTGAAACTGATGGCATTTCAGCATTTTTCACCCCAACACAAGTCATATACTATTTATACATCCAAGAACAACCTTAAATACTAAATAAATGAATTGGATGCCAAATAATTGGACAATTTCTGTAGTTGTCTGTTTTCTGGGGTGGTACATTAAAAAAAATAACTGAAGAGAAATGACCACGCTTTGGAATTGCAGATGCTTCAACAAATTTCTTTAAAGTGTCTTGAGCTGGGCTGTCTTTTAGGGGCAATAGTCCAGTTAATCCCTTTCCAACTATACAAAACCCTGAGGCTTATTATTTTGTTACTACAGTGACTACATTCTTAAAGTATTTTGATCTTAAGGTAAATAAATGTGTCATAAAGGATTGGACCTACTGGTGGGTCCTGGCATTGTTAAAGAGTTAGGCCAGTCTTTGGGAACCCCTAGATGGTTCAGATTGTTCTGATTGTTTTAATTCACATAACATAGGGGCAGACCAAAATGCTGGACCATCTGAGGCTCCAAAAGGACTGGTTTGAGAACCACCGTCTTAGGAGAATCAACAGCACTCAATAATAATTTCATTATCATAAGTAAAAATCAATTGATGGTAAAAGTAATAAAATAGTGACTGTCAATATAGTAAATGTGAGTGTGAAGAACCCTTTAAAGGTGCTTTACTTTATATAAGGTTCTTCACATGTACACAAACATGGTTCTTCTATGGCATCACTCAAAGAACCACCAAAGAAGCACCTTTCTTTTTGAGCGTGTAATCTAAAGAGATCTGTCACGTAAGTGTTTCCTTTATATGACCTTGCAGCATGTTGGTGTTTGCAGTGGAAAACAGGTGAGAACCGTTGAAAGGCCTCTACTTCACACTGTGTTACTGTATGATGGTTAGCGGCTCCGTTGAGGCCTCTGAGAGAATCTCATAGAGTGGTCCCTAAAAGTGTTCAGTAAAGGACTGCTTTATTTCATTCGATTCTCCTCCATCCCATGAGACTGAAAAGATGTTTAATGGCAGTCTTTTGAAGCTTGAATGAGGCTACAGGGCTTTATGGGAGAAATTGAAAGTCTCGTTCATTTATTTTATTTCTCTGCTGCCCTTCCCTCCCTCCTCCGCCTGGCTAACCCTCTCCCTCCCCCATTCAATCCAATCTAGTTCAATAATGCTTTATTGGCACTGCTCTCTCTCTCTCTCTCTCTCTCTCTCTCTCTCTCTCTCTACTCAGCTACTCTCTCGCTCTCTCTTTCTCTCTGCCCAGCTACTATCTCTACCTCTCTCTCTTTCTCTCTCCCTCTCCCTCTCTCTCTCTCTCTCTCTCTCTCTCTCTCTCCATCTTTCTCCCTCTCTCGCCCCCCTCTCACTCACAGGAATGATCTCACCAGTTTTCGCTCCTTTTTTCTGCCGCCTGTTTTACAACCAATCGCCATTAATCATGTCAAGCGTTTAAGCCGTGAGATCCATAAAGTCAGAGTGAAAGCTACAGCTCCAGCCAATTCAGGCTCCAGTCTGCTGCCAGGGACTGTGTGTGTTTATGTGTGTGTGTGTGCATGAGTGAAAGAGATAGGAGGAGTAGCAGATACTGTAGTTGATAGATGTATTGTCAGAGAGAGAGCGATAGTGAGTGTTAGAGAGGATGCGAGCGGATATGCCTGTTAACCTGTTGCGAGATTGCAGTGTGTGTGGAGTGGCACATTTACACCTTCCCTGAAAAAGCAATGCAACAAATCATCAGGCCTTTCACCTGTGGGACAGCAAATAAGAGTTATGTGGGAGTGTGTGTATGTTGCTGTCATGCAAAAAACATCTCCAGCCATCTTCAGCATGGCAATTTAACAGGAAAAGCCATTCTTAACTTCATGGTGCCAGTAGGTTCACGTTTACCTGCTCTAGAGACTGCTATTCTAGCTAGACTTCTCTACAGGGACTGGACAAGGTGTGTGTAAGTGTGTGTGTGCATGTGTATATCTGGGCAACTTAAAGTAGTTGAATGCATTCATTAGAAGGTGTGTCCACATATGTATAGTGCATACAGGACATATAGTGCATGCACAGAACCAAATTGACCTGGTCTCAGACATACTTCAGCACACACTGGAAAGGCTACATCCTCTAGAGCCTGCTAAAGTGCTTTTCACATTTTAAGTTGTATTTGTTTTCATTTGATCTTAGGTGAACGTTGCTCTTTTTGCCATTTGTGGAGGCAGTCTTGCCCCCGGACAGTTATTTGTTGATTGGAATCAGATAAACAAACAAGCATCCATTTGATATTAAAACTGCAGACTCATTTTCTAAATTGTAGCCTTGTCTGCACATCCTTCTAAATAGGCTGGATTTTTTTTCTTGGTAGATTAATATGATCATTATTTATGACATTTTCATTCTCCTGTAGGCTTTCTGAGGCATAAATCAATTGCGTGTGGGTGCTGTAATAGTCCCAGTGTGACTGAAGCTTAGTAATATATGAGGGGTTCATATCGTATCTTGGCTTCTTTAACAATGCAATAACATGTTGTGTCTCCCTGATGGTGCTTGGTGTTCTTGTGTCCACTCTACTGAGAATAGTCCAGGTGAAGACTGTGTGCTAGAGTGAGAAAGAGGGGGTGGAGGGGTCGATGAGGCGATAGAGGTCTCCAGCTCTCCAGTTAATTGAACAAACATATAGAGAAGAAAGATGAAATGTACACAAGACTTAAAAACATAAATAATTATTGTTATCATTATCGTTAATAACATTCCAGACTCTTCTACTCCTCAGTGATGAAACTAAAATCCTTTAGATACTGAGAGCAACACAGTTAAACACCTCCTGCTAAATATTGAGCAGGTTCCACTTGTGCCACCACAACAGACCTGACCATTCAGCATGGACTCCACTAGACCTCCGCCCATGATATCTGGCAGCAGATTCCTTAATTCCTGTAAATTGTGAGATAGGCGCTTTATGAGCATAAATAAGCTTTAGGTGCCTGTGATTTGCTCACCTGTTGTGAAAGTGCCCTTGCCGGCCAGCATCCCACTGGCATGATGTAGGGACTGAGAGAACCAGCTACCCATGCGGAGAGAGCAAGGCCAGTTGTGCTCTCTCAGGCTCTGGCTGCTGATGGCAGGCAGCATTATTTCATCATGAAATAATGACACAATGTAAAGAACTGTCAGATTGACATTATGTCAAAAAGTCAGAGATAACAAAAATTATTGTTGAAAGCCTCTATAGTTTGTGTATTATTAATAACATAGGTTTTGTTAGATAAACACAAACTAGAAACTAGAAGGATGATCAAAATGCAACATCCGCTTGGTGTAACCACATCAAGCCACGTAAAGCAGTTCTCCTGAGAATACATTAGACACTGTTCACTGTATTTTGAGAGCATTTATCTTTATATGGGATGAACCCTACAGCAGTAACATGCAGTCTTGTACACAATGTCCCGTTTCAGGGCACCAGATATAAATGGACAGTTAGCTGTTCATTGTTCTTTGGCCAGTCACGTGATGTAGCATTATTAGCCCTCCTCTTAGGAAGGAGACCTAACAAAAGAGCTGGAGTTGATTCTAGATGTGGCATTTGCTGAGCGGCTCTGATGTAATCTTCTCACAGCACACAGATGGAAAACACTGGTAATCTGTCTACACGTTTATCTAACGTTATGTAATCGAATGCTGCTTATCACACTATTCATTTCTTGTTAAAAATAAGAAGTGCACAATAGGCAGTGTACTGTAATATGCATTTAACCAGCGGGTCTGCACACTATTCCTGCAAACTCACATGTCTGTGCCTTATGCCTCCCTCATGACTCTTATGAGTCAGTGGCCTGACTGTATCTGAGCCGATGGCTGATGCGTTACGTGTGATGATGTCGATGCGTAAACACACATTTGACAAACAAACGATGAAAGAGTGGATGAGGAAGATCATAGGAGCGTAAACCAGCAGGTTTCGACTCGGAGTTCATCACATGGTCGAAAGATGATCAAAAGCCAACAGAAAGCTACATGAGGTAAAGAAGTGTCACCTTGGATAACACTGCTGCTTTGCTCGACTAAAAGAGGCCCTTTGTTTCTGTGTTGTGTGTCTTTGGTTGCAGATACAGAAGCAGAGAGAAACGCCCTGAAAGAACACGTCTACCCCAAACTGAGGGACTTCTGCAGGGAGAATTATGGCATTGAGTTCCAGGTAACAAATATTTTCGCTCTGTATAAGCACTCTTCCTGTCCCAGCAGAGCCGCTGGGGCCTTCTTCCTGGTCTACCAGAAATAATATTACTGAGCTGTGCAGTGCTCACTTCGACCGCATTACTTAGAGGAATGGTGTGACTAAGTCTTTCTGTCTCTTTCATACTCCGTCTCATCCCTCTCTCGCTCTCGCTCACTCCAACATCCTCCCTCCCTCAGCCTGGCTTGAAAAGATAAAGCTTGCTTAGGGACTATACTGCTGGATATTGCCGCAGATAAGCACAGGACGCTGTCTCCTTTTGTTTTGTCCTCAGGTCCCTCCTCTACTTCCAACGTTTATGGAGGATCATTTACAATGCAAATTGTTTGCATTGGTTGAGAGAAAGAATGAGAGAGAGAGAGAAAGACTGAGAGAAATTGAGAGAGAGAGAAAGCGAGATCTATTGCCGGGTTTGTTAAACAAATCCAGAAGGGCTGGGAGAGACGGTGGCCAGCGGCCGAAGCAGATGCCCGAGATTGGACGAAAGCAACACAGGCTTGGGGCTTGTCCTGGTTTAGAAAGCTCTTCCTCCAGCCTTTCATACTCTTATGTAAACAATTCATGGCCTATTTAATGGCAAACTGGAGTAATATTTAGAATCCAGCTGTCACATTTCTCAGAAATCATCTCAAATTTACTGTCCTCAAACACACTCACTTTTACATGTGGCCAGAAGCTCTTATATCTTCACTGACCAGCAATTCAGATCCAGCTCCAGTCTCTCCTGCGTTAGCCAGTATTTAGATAATAAGAAAGCATTACTAGTCAGCAGGACAGTGCTTGCTGCGTTGGCACTGAATGGCTGCAGTGCATTTTTCAAAGTTCCTTGATGTTCCACAAGTATCCTCACTCACTCTTGAAAAACATAATTCCTTACTGGTCCTGGAATGTATGGTTCAACAAAATATCTGTAATTTATAGGCCTAGGCATTGGCATAGTGGAAGTTTTTCACACTTGCATCTTATTTGCAGAAGTGTATCTTCAAGAACCGGCCAGTGAAAGGTTCTTCTATGGCAACACTGCAAAGAACCCTTTTTGGCACCTTTATTTATAAGAGCGATGTACACCTTGATGATGAAACACAGTCGACAGCTGGTCATTTATCCCTTATCTCTCTGTTAGATCCGAGGATCTGGCATAGGATTTTGTAGGGCTATGTTTATAACTTGCATCATATGCTGTACGGACAGATATGCAAAACGTGAGTTTAAAGGTTCAAGAGAAGATGATCAATATTCACATCCAGATGGTGTAATTTTTGGTTTATTCTCCATCAAGCTTTGCAAGCATTAGCATTTCATATGTCATCAACATTACTTTTTTAGGATGGATGGAGAGAGAGAGAGAGAGAGAGAGAGAGAGAGAGAGAGAGAGAGAGAGAGAGAGAGGAGGGTGGAGAGAAAGAGTCAGAGAGAGAGAGAGAGAGGAGGGTGGAGAGAAAGAGTCAGAGAGAGAGAGAGACAGAAAGGCAAAGAGAAAGAGAGAAAGAGAGAGAAAAGACAGATGGGGTGATAAAAAGAGATGAACAGGGAGAGAGAGAGAGAGAGAGAGAAAGGCAAATGGAGAAAAGGACAGAGGTAGACAGTCAGATAGAGAAAGAGATGATCATTGAAAGAGGGGTCAAAAGTGAGAGGAAGAACAGAAAAAAGTGGTAGATCCGAGACAGAGAGAGAGAGAGCAAGCGAGAGGTAGAGAGAGAGAGAGAGAGAGAGAGAGAGAGAGAGAGAGAGAGAGAGAGAATGAGGGGGTTGCAAATTCTCTCAGCTGGCAAATGTGACGTGGCAAATTGCAATTCTCTCTGGTCACCATTATTTGATTCTATTTCCTGTGGCACTTCTCAGAGTGACGGATGTTGGGAGTAAATCTGTGTGTGCACATGTGTGTGTGGCATGTGTGTGTGTGTGTGTGAGAGAGACAGAGAAAGAGAAACAGAGAGAATTGAGAAAGGCAGAGAAAGAGAGAGAGAGAGAGAGAGAGAGAGAGAGAGAATGGGAATGCCTTAGGCAGCATCCCTGTTGAGTTGAATCATTCCACACTCACACACACTAATACACACACACACACACACACACACACACATCCAGACGATTTAACGGTGTGTAGAGCAGTTCTGAAAGCCACTAAGATGACAGAGGAGGAGCTGTGGTGGTGTTACAGTATGGAGGGAATTACAGCAGTCAATGTGTGTGTGTATGTGTGTGTGTGTGAGAGGTTATTTGGAGAGCTGCATATTAAATCGATTATGTATGATTACATAATAGAGCGGTTTTATAGGAAGTGGTAGCAGGCGTAGAGACTGGTTATATGGTCTACAGTCTGTGAAAATAACAGGTGGTTGGCAGGAGAAGTCTGCAGTTGGTGGCAGGTAAGGATAAGAGTAGAGGATAAGCACTATATGCCATTATATCCATACCGAAGAAGGTAAAAGCAGCATTATGCTAGAATTGGTATTCTTTGCTCCTGGGCTCCCCCTAGTGTAATTCTCTTTAACACCTCTGCTGTCAATACAAATTATGCTTTGAGGTCCCCCTCATGTACAGCCATGAATTTGTGGACACACTGAGACATCCAGACCCAGCGTCTGAAGTGAGAGGAGCATGTGGACTGACATACTGGAGTAATATTACAGGCTTACACAAATATGACTTGGGATGTGGTCTTGAGCATGCGTCACCAAATTTACATAGTGCAGTAGTTGGCGTGCTGGCGCAAAGTGGCAATGATAGAGATGCTGTTCTCCCTATTACAACATAATTCCTTAAACTTTTGCTTAAAATTGCACAAAGCTAAGCAGAGTAGAAGGGGGATGCACTTAGTACAGCACCTTAGTGCAGCAAAAATGGTCAAAACAGTGTTGACATTTAAAACTGCATCACCGGTACACCCGGTTGTCTCTTCTGAGGGTATCTTATTTACTGTTTTTCAAGAAAAACACAATAATATATAATTATATATAATAATATAAATATACATAATCAAGCTTTGTCACACTATTTTATAAAATCATACTTTTTAAATCTTATTGTCTGAAGTTAAAACATCAAATATAAAAAAAAAACTCAGAATAGAATAATAGAAAATCTAAAATTTTGTGCATTGTTATACTATTATTAGAAATATCGGGGTCATAATAAGGGTAATACCATTATCAACCTCATACGAAATCCAAATCTACAAATGATCAACTTTACAGTAGAATAAAAAAAAGTATTAAATTTAAAATGTGTTCTTTGTGTATTTAGTCCTTTTGGACTGTTTCCATTTGTCCATTCATTATGTAAATGTAAAGGGCAGGTGTGAAAAATGAGTTACATGATTTTTTGCATGATGACTACAGTATGCAATACTGTGTACAATACACTGTATTTGTTTACTGTGTGTATTCATAGCAAAACCTTCCTGTGCAAGTCTCTCAACCCAGCCAGCAAGTACAGAACCCAACCACAAGCTTTAAATTCGCCTGCATTCTTCTTCCTAATTACATCAACACACACACGCACTGTCACACACACACCTCCACACACAGGCACAAACACAAGCGCAGAGTCTTGTTTTCATACAAACAACACCTTTTAATGATGGGCTAAATAATCCAGGCAGGGAGCGAGGGGACCACGGGCGCAAGCCAATCGCCAGTAATGAACGTGGGCTGCCATGACAACGCTAACCACAGAATGGTGATTACAGGCTTGTTGATACAGTCGGAGGGGAGAGGTTTAATGGCTGTCTTTCAAAATTAGTCTGTAGATATGGTGTGTGTGGGGAAAAAAGAAAAAGAGATATAACTAGGCCAAGAGTAATGCTGAAGATTGAGGAGGTGGCTCATAAGGGAGCAGTCTGATCCAGTATGTATTTTTCAACTGGCTTCAACAGCATGTGCGTTTTAAGTGAGCAGGGTTTCGTTTCTCTTACTAGGTAGAGGGAAAAGCATAAAAATGACTGCCGATGTGGTTGACCATACGCCATACAGAAGTGGTGGATAGATATTGGTGGTTGGAATAGTGCTGAAATATTTCTTTAAAGCAGCATTATGTGAGAATTGCACTTATTTTGCTCCTGGGCTCCTCCTACAGTTGGGGAGTGTCATTTTTAATTTTTACACCACTGCTGTAAATATAAATAACGCTTGCGGACAGCTATAAACATGCATTTGTTGACAGTGGCAATGACAGTGGAGCAGTGGAGGAGCAGTAGAGCATCAACATGATTTTGATTAGATTTGAAACCCACTCATTTGTGGGTTTCTCACTTATTAGCATATGTACTGCCCCCGACACTGGGAGGGTGAGGACTGACACATGCCTCCTTTGACACAAGCAAAACCAGCTATTGCCAATATAATGTCAACACACTGCCGTCTGTACTAACCAGCATCACACTGAAATGATGTGTAGGAAGAAAGTGAGCTATCTACCCATGTCAAGAGAGCAAGGCCAATTGTGCTCTCTCTGGCTCCGGCTGCTGATGGCAGGCAGCATGACCCAGGATTCAAACCAATGATCCTTGAGTCATAGTGGTAGAACCATAGTCCACTGGACCACTCGGAGCCAGAGCTGGTTGTTTTGGGTTTTTTTTTTAAGTAAAATTACTGCATAATGTTGCTTTAATCATATTAGACTGAGAATTGCTGGAATATTCCTTTAAGCTGGAACTGTAAGGAAGGAGGAGTCTTCTGTGCAGTGACATCATAAGGGAATAGTAAATAAATAACTTCCAGGTTTTTTTGTTTTTTTTTGACATGCATGATACACCAGGGGGAAAGAGTGTGAAATCTGGCAAAATGACACTGTTAAAGAGCATGAATTTATACGTGTGAAGGTAAGTGTTTGTATTCAAATTCACGGCAAGTTGTGTAAGCACTCAATGTTCCTGTCAGTTCCACATCAGGGCTTCTCCTCCACGGGGACATCAGATAGAAGATGACTGGAAAAGAGAAGGAAATCAGCCAAAGGGTGAGGAGAAAGAGAGCGACAGAGAAAAAAGAAAGAAAAAGAGACAGGAAGAGAGAGAGAGAGAGATAGATGAAAAGCCAGAAACAGATGCTCAGCTTGCTCAGGTTTTGTTAGATTCCTCATTGATCCCCCGGCTCGTGTGGAATTAAGATGATTTCAGCATATGGTCTTCAGGCGGGATTGATTAGTCATTTGCAGAAAAGAAGGGAACATTTTCATCAGGGCTTAGGGATGATTGATGGAATTCATACACGCTTTGAACATTCGGCCTGTTTCTTCTATTCCTTTACAATGAAATATTAATCGACACACACTCACACTTCACTCTCCACTGGATAGGATAATATCAGGCCTTTATTCAGATGACTTTGTGTAGTTTAGCTATTGGTTATATTATTAGTAGACACTGGGGTTGTCAAGGCACCCCCCCCTTTCCTTTTCTCTCTTCCTCCCTCGTTCTCTCACTAATAAATTGAAAAGCCGGGCAGGCTAGGTGGCTGGTTGCCATAGCAGTAGTCTAATTGCTGAGGCACTCAAGGCGCAGTGCATGGTGGGTAACCTAGCCTAGCCTTGTAAATCAGGAAAACTTTGACAGCCCTTTTAATTTCTCTTTCCCTCTGTCTCTCTCTCCCTCTTGCATTTCTCCTCCGGTCTGCTCTGCACATCTATCTCTTTTTATCTTCAAGCAAGCCTCTCTCTCCCATGCCTTCCGCTCTTCTTGGCTGATAATTGACCATGTTAACATGTCATATTTCTTCACTAATTGCCCCTAAATGGACTATCAGTACTATAATTTGTCTGTTCTTAAAATGACACATCCACGTATAGGCAGTGGCTGGAAGAGTGCCTAACCAGTGCTCTTGAGCACCATTAATAAGACTGGCTGAGATTTGAATAGTAATTCTCTGCATTAGCAAAGCCATGTGGATGTCTTAAACAGTAAAATACTTTGAGTGTTGATGGGAATATTGTTACAAGAAGGAAAGGATGTGCTCTTTAAATCCAGGCTTTAAATAAAGCATCATTATTTTAGAGCTGGTATTTTTTTGCTCTTGGTCTCCCCCTACAGTTGTGGAGAGTTGCAATGTATCGTTCAGTGTTTTGGGGCCAATACTGATCGCTGTTCTGCAATACTGATCAAGGGTGGGGCTCAATTCCACATTAGCCTGTCCAGGCAAACTTAATGTTAATGTTTTGTAGCTCAAAGTGGAAACAGATATGAAAGGGGCTGCTTATCTAGCGCTAAGAACGGCATTACTTTGGATCTGATTCTTTTAGCTCTCAGGCTGTTGCTGCTGTACTGGGCTGAATGATGTACTCTCAGGAGAGGTATCTGGTTAATGGTGTTAAAAGTCTTTACTCTGCTTCCCCCACGAGACACGTTAGTTTTACACATCCTACAAATATTTCAGTTTGAGTTAAAAAAAACATGGAGTGGAGTACCACACTGGCTTTAGAGATGTCTACAGACGTGTGTGAGCTTCATAGTTCCATCTAGCAGTTGGACATGGTTGAGCTGCAGCGTTGAAGAGCTCTAATCCTTATGCAGAGCCATAATTCCTAACCTGTGAATATGATCTGATTGGCTCTCAGGATCGGCTAAGTTAGATAAGTATCATCCAATAACTGATCAGATATTTTGGCTGTAAATTTCCTGATCGGACTGATGAGGAAGAGAAATATTACAGGATTTTACACAAATATGGCTTGGGTTATGCAGCATTACACCATTCTCATGAGAGGTAGATAGCAATAGCAGCGCTCCAGGCCAGTATTTTTATGTAAACTTGCTTAAGAATGTTGCCTTAAACGCAGTTTTCCTTAACTAGATTCGTGTAACAGACATGGTTGAAATACTCATGGAATACACATGGGATAAGACACAGGTGAGCGAAGTCCTTATTCAGGTGATGTAAAGCTATGACTCTGGGACTGTTTATAATAGGCTATGGGTAAACATGTGGTAGTGAGGTAGGAGCCTGAGGGATCTTGAGAAATGGAGTCCTGGGGGTTGGTGGCTTCAGTGGGAGAGACGGGAAGCATAACAGTACTCTTCCCCAAGGACAACAGGAGGGTAGCAGATATGTATACGAAATGAACTGGATATCGACATCAGCCAACAATTCCTCTACTGTCCCTATGCTAAATCTGCACTAAAGAGTCCGGCATTGTGCTTAAATTATTCTCAGTGGATGCTGTGAATACAGTAGATGAAATCTGAGCTTGAAAATAGCGACTAAAAGCTAGCACCCACATATTACTCGGCATTTTATTGAAATCCCTTCACAGCGCATTAAGTAATGAAAGGCATTAAGCACTAAACAGCAGTCATTCATAAAGCACATGTATTCCTTCCAGCTATACCCATAATAGGTTTCACAATTGATTAAGAGCTTACTGTCTTTTTGCAATCTCCAAATTGAATTGTTTTGTTTAACTACCTAATTATTTAATGACGTTGGCCTAAGATGACCCGTCACCTTCCGCACCCCGGTTTAAGGATTCTGAGTTCACTGCAGTATGTGGGGCACGGGTGTAGCTAGACATACAGTACATGAAGGACAGAGCAGATGCCTTGAGTATTATGAATTCCAGTCAGTGATTAAGCTGTTAACTACAGTCTTCGCAGTCTGGTGCCTGTGATATATCTATATTTGTATTAGCCCTCCTGCACGGCTGCTCTGTTGGTTGTTTTCTCTCTCTGTTTTCTGCCTGGCTTCATCCCCAGCTCTCTAAGGCATACTCATAAATTCCTCGGCATAACCATGAAGCCTAATGATTATGCCTTCAGCAAATATGAATTATTCCTCACACTTGACGTGCTGTAAACGGTAGCAGTGCTGTAAAAAGCGAGCATGAGAGAGGGGGAAAGAGAGGGTGGGGGGGGGGCAGAGAGAGAGATAGCGAGAGAGGATAGGAGATAGATTGAGCTTCTAAACTAGCACCACACTTTCACATTTAAAATGACAGACTTGGTGTGCTCCTTTAAGTAGCTCTTGACCTCAACACTTACATGCAGATGCACTACTTTACTCTACCAATGGTGTGTATTCTGCGTCTCTTCTTCCAGAGATAGGCATAGTTAAATCCTCTGGCAGCCTCCATGAGGGATTTACATAAAAATAAGCATACAAATCCTCAGATCAATGCTCACTATGACTCTGCGCTGGGTAATTATTATGCAAATACGTATTTGCCTTTCGTTTTGAAGTTCTGTGTCCCTTGACCAGTTTCGCAAGCCTTGGTGACGTCTAGTCCTAGACTGATTTTCTTCAGGGTTCTGAATTTAAAGTTATGTAATAGTGTAATTCCATAACTTTTTAACATTGGTCTTACCTTAAATCCTCCTAAATCTACACCATATTTTAAAAATAAAGGTGCTGTGCTGTAAGTATGAAGAACTTTTAAATTAAAGATGAAAGTCTTTAAATATTTAAAGGTTCTTCAAACATATATTTCTTTTAACAAAATGGTTCTTAATGAAACCAAAAATTGTTGTTCTATGGTATTCTATTATTATTAAATGTAAAGCGTAAAGGCTAAATGTTTGGAGTACATGGATTTATTTTTTTAAGTTTCAGAAATATTTTACAATTAGGTCAATTACCAATGCCAAACACAGCACAGCATATTAATGGAACACCTCCAACTTATAGAGGATATTCATTCAGGAATTAGGTGGATCAGGTATGTTGGGAGCAGGGAGAACACTAAAATGTGCTGGGTAGGGGGCACTCCAGGACCAGGTTTGGCAATCATTCCACTGAATTTATTTTTTAAATTATGACCAAGAAAGTGAGTAATTATTGGCATATTACCAATAAAATGTGTTATTCAGTATTTCCAGTAATCAACAGATCAACAGATACAGTGGTATGAAAAAGTTTGGGCACCCCTGATAATTCTAATTTTGTTTAAATAATTATTGCACACTTTCTGTAAATCCTATAAACTTCATTTCACTTCTCAAATATCACTGTGTTTGTCTGCTATATGATATATTTAACTTAAAATTGCTGATCCGAACAACCAATGATTTATTTTAAAAAATCATCAAAGCTATCAAGGGTGCCCAAACCTTTTCATAACAATGTATATCCATCTGGTTTTAATAGTTACATTTTTACATGTCCATTGTCCAACCTCTGTTTATTATTTAGAATTAAATAGACTATGCCTTTAGAACTGATATATGTAAGTTGTCAGGGCTATTGTGGTTCATTTACAGAGCAGTCCGGACTGAAACACACATAACTTCAGTTTGAATGGGCGGGGGTACATCTTTTGGGTTTTGTTGTACATCAGCAGGCATGTGTGGACTTCAGCTCAACACCTGGTTTATATCATCACTGTGGCTGACAGCAAAAATGGGGAAAATGTAACCCTTGACGGAACGGTTCACTGACAGCTGCTGTATGTTGCTGTTGCCACAGGCAGAAGCGGAATTGTCCTCCTCCACTTTATTGAAAAATGTGGAATATCCAGTCTGCAGATATTTGGCTGCCATCATAATGTAGAAAATTGAAGATATGATTTTATGGCACAGTTTTAAATAGCATATCATCAACTCTCCCCAAGAAGGGAAAAACCTTCTCCTTTCAATGGAAGTCAAAGTAAAAAGATTTTATTTCAGGTCGTTTTGGAGCAGTTCTTTAGGTCCAATAATCATGAAATTCAAATGATTCAAATTATGTCAAGTGGTCAAAAATATGTAAAAAATGACGACAGTGACAATATAATAATGATGTGATGTGCTGAGCTGTTGTACAAACAGTGTCAGTACAAACCCAGATTAGTAACTGATATAGTTTATTGATTAATGGCAGACAGCATTGTCAAGTAAGAGCTAACCTGCTGTAATGAAATGTGCTCCTGGTTTAAAATTAGCTCTTTGTTATGACTGGGGTTGAACAGCTTGCCTCCCTGTCAGCTTCGCTAGCCACTTCTCCATGGCCACTTCTGCCACGAGCGTCAGCTACATGCTCATTATCTAGCTGTGTAGTCCTCTCTTGCTGGAAAAGCCGGACAACTTCAGAGGATTAAGCTGGTCATTAGTCGAGTCCAGATGTTTCCGTACTGTGTTGCAAGGACATCTCTTGGGCTTTGCTGTCACATCCTAATTGCCTATTTTGTTAATACTTCAATTCTTTCAGCTCACTTTAGATGAAAGGTGTGTGTGTGTCTTCTTAGATAAATGAGGAGTGTGCTGTCCCAGATGTTTTGGGGATAAAAGGTTGCTGGAATTGTTCTCTAATGGTGAAGTATGGTTGGGCGTGTGGATTTAGAAGTCAGCATTTGTCATAAGAAACTGTGTCAGACTTGCCTCGGTGAGAAGCCCGCTTCAAAGGTTAAATCACTAGAGAGATCTGGAGGCTGTATGTGTATATGGGTGTGTGTGTGTGTGTATGTCTGATTATAAGAAAGAGAAAGGAACCTGAACTTGTTTACAGAAAAAAGGAATCTCACAGATTTAGTCCAGCCAATTAGAGATCTGACTGTCCTCTGAGATTAAATAAAGTTGTTAGACGTTTCCTTCAAAAACAGTCCGAACTGTTCAAATGCTTCAAATGCAGAACTTTAAATACCAACTAGAATCACGTATACTGACACTGACCAAACAAACACCAACTGAAGAAGTGAACAATAGTCTGAATGAGGAGGATATTCTGGAACAGAGTGAATGAGGAGGATATTCAGGAACAGAGTGAATGAGGAGGATATTCTGGAACAGAGTGAATGAGGAGGATATTCAGGAACAGAGTGAATGAGGAGGATATTCTGGAACAGAGTGAATGAGGAGGATATTCAGGAACAGAGTGAATGAGGAGGATATTCAGGAACAGTGTGAATGAGGAGGATATTCAGGAACAGAGTGAATGAGGAGGATATTCTAGAACAGAGTGAATGAGGAGGATATTCAGGAACAGAGTGAATGAGGAGGATATTCTGGAACAGAGTGAATGAGGAGGATATTCAGGAACAGAGTGAATGAGGAGGATATTCAGGAACAGAGTGAATGAGGAGGATATTCTAGAACAGAGTGAATAAGGATGATCTTCTGGAACAGAGTGAATGAGGATGATCTTCTGGAACAGAGTGAATGAGGAGGATATTCTGGAACAGAGTGAATGAGGAGGATATTCTGGAACAGAGTGAATGAGGAGGATATTTAGGGAAAGTGTGAATGAGGAGGACATTCTAGAACAGAGTGAATGAGGATGATCTTCTGGAACAGAGTGAATGAGGAGGATATTCTGGAACAGAGTGAATGAGGAGGATATTCAGGAACAGAGTGAATGAGGAGGATATTCAGGAACAGAGTGAATGAGGATGATATTCAGGAACAGAGTGAATGAGGAGGATATTCAGGAACAGAGTGAATGAGGAGGATATTCAGGAACAGAGTGAATGAGGATGATATTCAGGAACAGAGTGAATGAGGAGGATATTTAGGAAAAGTGTGAATGAGGAGGATATTCTGGAACAGCTAATAACTAACATCCATCAGTGTAGATGATGAAACCTTCTTTAAGAGATTGTATGGGCAGGAACATTGTTTAACATGGGGGAGAAAATCCCTTAACAGTGTGAATGGAAGAGATTCTGCACTTCCCAACAGTCACACAGAGGCCTGAAACATCACCCAAACATTTGGTGTGTCAGAGAATGTTGGGTAGGTGTGCTTTGGCCTCTAATGATTGACTCAAGGCCTGTCTGTCTGAAGCTGATAATGAATGTGAATTACCATGTTCTTCTAAGGGAAGATAAAGGTCCAGAGTTTTAGGTGCTGTGATTAACTGATTGCTGTGTTTCATATTCCTATACAGTTTGTTCATCACAGAAATCCTCAGCGTTCTTCAGGTATTGATGTCAGTCTCCCGTGCTCTTGGACGTGTGTTCTTTGGATGAAACTTTAAAGTGAAATCAGCTCAATGCGGCTGGCTTTGAGCTTGTAGATATAATTGGAGAGTAACACACACACACACACACACACACACACACAGACAGGCTTCTATGGCTGGTGCGTGCAGAATTCCCCCCAAAAAACGTACTAACATACCAGAACAGAAATGCAAACAAATACACACACACACACACACACAGATCTCCAGCCAAAGTGACAGAGATTCCCCCTACAGCGTGTTTGCTGTTTGAATTATCTGCGCCAGCGACACTGATTCTGACAAATGCGTCTAGGGACATCCCCGAGCTCGACCATTCTGGTGCTCAGGAAATGTCCTGTCTCTCTTCATTACACCCCAGTTGCCACGCACACACAAACACACACACATGCCCTGTCACTGTCACACTCCCTCTTCCTTCTAAACACAAATGCGCACGTACCTGAAACCTTCTCAGGTGCATTTATAAATGCATGTTTGTGTGTGTGCGTGTGTGTGTGTGTTATATCCAGATGGCCCTTCTTGCTCTCGTTATATTGGGGACAGCAGAGTCTACAAGGCTCTGCAGGAGACTGTTACACTGCTGCTGGCTCATTTAGTGATATGCCACTTTATGCTTCTCACTAATCTCTCCCTAGCCAACCAGCCAACACACATTTTCATTTCACCAGAGACCAGGCTGCAGACACATGGCCGTGGGAAACAACAAGTAACAGAAATATAAATGCGATAGTGGAAACAAAACGTCAAATCATACAAAAAAAAAAGTCTTCATCACTCTTAAAGCAGTGTTGGTTGGTTAGCTGGTGTGTCGGAGCTGGGGACCCAGCGCTGTTCTCAGAATGAGCCGGCTGCCTGGCAAAGTCGCAGTGGCAGCAGTTAGAAAAGAGGCAGTATCAGAAGAGACATGTGTTAAGTCTTTACCCTCCAAGTGTCAGGAGCATTGCTAGTGTTAAGGGGAGCTACGAATGGTTGGATTACATGGCACTACCAAATTGGGAGAAATAGGGACAAATCTACAACAGGCATATTTGTCTACTCCAGGCATAAAATTCTTATTAATATTATCCTTTTTATTCAGACATGGAAGCCATTTGTACAGTAAACTGTGACAAAGTGGTATGTGACGGGGTGGTACATTTCAGCTCAAACTAAAATTAGTATGCAAAAGGTCAGGAGAGCTAACTAACATCTATCTGCTCTTTCAATTGTTTCATCAAAAACATCAACTGCCAACAGAACATATCACTGCTGCCCAATAAAAAACATGTATCCTTTTTTGTGTGTTTTTTGTTTTCTTCATGGTTTGAACCCTGTAGCTGTTCTGTACACTGTGTAAATACTTCTGGATGAATAGACCAATATAAATGTTCTAAAATACTTGTGATTATTAACATTTACATTGACTTCCATTCAAAGTTAATATCATTTTTACCTGCCACTGTAAAGTCATCATAAAGAGATACATGTTTTTCATTGGACAGCGATGATATGCACCTAAGTAAATCTCATATATTGACATTAATGAGTTAATCGCACACAACATAATGTACTGAAAGAGCCGTTGGGTTTTCTCTCATACTTTCCTGTACAGGTTTCAATGGATATTAGAGAATACTGCAGAAATAAAGTAAAGAGTAGTGAGATTATGTTTTACCAGGAAGTAATTCAGTCATTAATTCAGTCAGTAATTTTTTTACTCTCACTCAAGAAATGTACTAATTTCCAAGGGTGTGCTGTCAAATCTGTTTATATAAGAAGAATCCCTGTAGACACTCTTTTCCTCTCATCTTTATCCAGACTTATTTCTTTTTTCTCTCTCTCTCTCTCCCTGTCTCTGTTCTTTAAAGTGGCAATGAGCAATGCTTTACCTTAAAAAACAAGACAGTTCACATTCTTCAGAAATGAGAGAAATAAATAGTTTTATAGTCTTAAACAGTTCTATTCAACCATTAAAGGCAATTAACCTATGCTCCACTCTTTACTGTCACTGATAAAGTCAGTTTACACTGTAATCTTTGTCATGTAGAAAGATAACAGTAACCAAAGGGTAGAATTAATCATATTTCCCTTTATGCAGAGAGAATTCTTTTAATTGACTCTTATTATGAAGTAACATGACCTCTACATGAAGCCACTGCACTTATACACAAAAATGAAGTGCCTAAAAGTGCAATAGAATGCATTTATTGAGTATTTTAACTTGTTCTTAAATAAATAGTAAATTTGTTTCGGGTGAAAAATGAAAATGTCCAGATGAGGTTTTCATTTTCAGGTGACTTTTTCCATGCCCATTAAAATGGTCTGTCGTTAGCCAATTCAGCACCTGGATCGAGTGGCTAGTAGCAATCTGTGCTGCCCACATCCCAAGTCTGTCCTCTTGGTGTCCTCTCAGTGTGATGTGTGGTTGGCTGAAAAGATTCTTAGGCTTTTGCCTAGCATAGATCCCTGCTCTCTTTCCTGGGTTTGGTGTCCTTGCACGTTTCCCTTTGACGTGTGTTTACCTCTAGTCTGAGGTGGTCCAGTTTGTTTCAGATAGAGCTGACGTTCAAGAGATGGTAAAGGCGTTTAGCCAGGGTTAGCTTTCAGCCTAGCACTGATACCTGTTTGTGTCACATCAAGCTTGAATGAACACAACACTGTTGTGCTCTGAATGTATGTTTGAAGGTACTAGATGTTTTACTGATCTACTGTACATAGACAACTAATGCCCTCTGTTTGTGTCTATGTTCTTCAGGTGGTGGATCTGTACTGGGGGGTGGACCCAGAAGAGTGGGACAGTCCAGAGTTACAGAGACTGCGGATGAAGCTTCTGGAAGAATGCCTGAAAACGTCTGCAGGTCCATGCTTTGTTGTGGGTATATATGACTTTCTATCAACCCTTAATGAAACATAAAGCTCTATTTCAATCCATTAAATCATATTTAAATCATATCACATTACAGGGCTTATGTGGGCATGCTAAACTTACCTTTGTAATAAGGTTTAATTACAGTCATTGTTTTATATAAAATCGTGACAGGGTAACTAGCCCTTTTAACAGAAGTACTTTTACATAGACACTGTAAATGAGACTAATGTACCTAATTTAAACATCTTGCAGAAGCAAATTATGCTCAATTTACTGTCATCTAAATATACGCCTTTATTCCAAGATGAAATTCAGCACAGCGTGTGTTAATGCAATATGCGTAGCTGCCGTTTTTGTGAATATGGAGATTCATTCGATCTGTCTACTCTCCCTAATGCTCAGAGCTGTTTGCCCATAGGTTTAGAACAGGGCTGCACAATTTCAGTCCTGGAGGGCTGATCTGTAGCAAAGTCTGGTAGCTGCCCTGCTCACACACACCTGATTCAACTCACTCGCTATTTACCAGACAGAGTGGGTGTGCTTGACCTTGCTGGAGACCGGCCCCCCAACACTGGAGTTGTGCACCCCTGGTATAGAAAGTCTATGTTACACGTGCATTAGAAATACATTATATGTCCAAAACATTGTGGACACCTACTTATCCAACACTTATTCTGAAACTGATTGGGGTTAACAGACTATACTATTCTAGGAAGGTGGGTGCATTGCTGTGAAGATTTGATAGCATTTAGCCAGATGTTGGATGATTATTTGTGGAAGACAAATGCCACCCCAGCTAGCCTACACTACATGGGCATTAGGACCCTAGACTCATCCCATTCTATTGGCAGTGCTTTCATATGGGGATTTTACAAGTTTGAATTTCTGTGTGCATTTGTTTTCAACCTTAGAGTAGCTACAGGTAGAGTCTACAAACCTTTGAAAAGTGGTAGTGTAGGTAGGTACAAGTAAAATCTCTGTGGCATTATTAAAACATGGGCAAGCTTGTTCTCACTTTGGTGAAGTGAAGAGTTACAGACAGGCCTTTTGGCAGTCCCATATGGGAGTGCTTCACATCCGTTTACATGGCTGCACACACACACACACACACACACACACACACACACACACACACACACACACACACACCAATGACTGTGTTTCTTTTCAGTGTACATGGTACAGATTCTGATTTAAGAAGATATTAATAAAACAGAAGCACACATAAAAGATGCCCCTTAATGTATAACTTGATGTCATATTACAATACTACAGTTGGTAAAATCTTGGTAAAAATGTGTTATTGCTTTTAGAAATACATTGGAACTGGTTTCATCACTGGCTTGTGGTTCAGCTTTACATGCCGACCACAGGAAAGTCAACCCAGACTCCAAACCAAAAATCAATCTATTCTATTTTAAAAGCGTAGTCCATACTTGCAAATGGAACCATATAATATTTAAATAAATGGAAACTAAAATAAATGCAGTGAAAACTCAGGTCTTTCAGCTGACCCGTATGGGAGTGCATCACATCAGTTCCCTCATTTTGTACAGTATGGCACATACACACACCGGTGATCACAATTCTTTTCAGTGAACATGGTAAAGATATCGATTCAAGAAGATAACAGAAGCACACAGACACGCGGAAGCTGACCCTAAATGAGGAACTTGATGTCATATTACAAAACTGTGGACCACTTTGACAAGGGCTAAATTGTGATGTCTTGACAAGTGGGTCAGAGCATCTCCAAACTGTCTTGTGGGGTGTTCCCAGTATGCAGTGGTCAGTAACTACCAAATGTGCTCCAAAAAAGGTCAGCTGGTGAACCGGCGACAAGGTCATGGGCACCTATGGCTAACTGTTGCAATCCATGGAGGCCCTACCTCACAATGTCCAGGACTTAAAGGATCTGCTGCTAACGCCTAGATGCCAGATACCACAGGACATCTTTAGAGGTCTTTTTTGTAGTCCATGCCTCGAATGGTCAGATCTGTTGTGGCAACACAAAGGACCTACTCAATATTAGGACCTACTATCTATCTATCTATCTATCTATATATATATATATATATATATATATATATATATATATATATATATATATGATAATTGATATATAGGCATGTAAATCACATTATGCTTAAAGCCTTAGTGGAGCTGGAGTGGTTTATTGTCTTTAGGAACTGTACTTGATTTGAATCCAGTATAAATCTGTAATATCTGTATCTGTTTTGTAAGTTTAACAGTAATACTTCAGGATTAATGGACCTACTCTGCTTTGCTGAGACTCCTTCAGAAAAAGCAGCCTTGCAGTAATATAATAACAAGACATTAGAATATATCAGAATAATTCATATATATTGGCGATATTACACACACACACATATATATATATATATATATATATATATATATATATATATATATATATAATTTATGTGATTTAATTCATACAATATTACTCTTTGCACAACTGAGGTGTGTGTAAGCGCCTGCAGTAGCTTGACACTTAATAATAATTGTATGCTAATTGGAATCTGTCTCTGCAATTAACACATTCTTGCAGTGGTATGCCTGCTGCATCGTAATGGGGAATCTGCAGTTAGGAACAGTCCTGTTCATCTTAAAAGAGTTAAGACAAACCACAGGAGCATTCTGACCAATCTCGCATGTTGCTATCGAGTATCTGGACAAACCCCAAGTGCCACACAGCCGACCAACTGGAGGTATTTCTGGAGAATGTACTGTGACAAGTACCAATCACTGTCCTTCATGTTTAATAATGGTAATCACAATATCGCTGTGAAGAAAAAAGAAAACACTTTTGTAATAATCACATTGCTCTAGAGTGTGTGTAGGTGTGCGTGTGCATGCGTTTGTGTGTGTGTAGTCCTGACCGCTTTCCGGTCTAGTGCAGAGGAGAGATCAGTTCTCAGGTGTGGGTGAGATTGATTTTAAATGATTAAAATGTAAATGAGTGATGTAGGTGAGGGGAAAGAGGATAATTGGAATCAGAGAGTGAAGTGGGAGGTGAGGCTTAGAGAGTGAGAAACAGCAGGGAATTCTATTCTATTCTCTCTCTCTCTCTCTCTCTCTCTCTCTCTCACCCACACATTCTCTGTTTATAGTTCATTGTGAGCTGGATTAGCTTTACCTGGAGAGGTGCTGTAATTCAAGCAGTTACTGAAATCTGAGCTTTTTCATCCAGTATGAATCTGTCTGTAGTTTTTACAGGTTTGACAGTAAGAATTCTGGAATCCTTCAGAATCTTTTGGAAGGGACTAAAGCTGGAGCTCTCTTCATAATAGTAGTGCTGGTCAAATTTAGTAATGTAATACACAGTAATGTAATTATAGCAGAATCTGCTAATGGATGCATGCATGTAAATCACATTATGCTTAAAGCTCCAGTGGAGCTGGAGTGGTTTACTGTCTTTAGGAACTGTACTTTCTGTGATTACAGAGATCTGAGATTTGAATCCAGTATAAATCTGTAATAACTGTAATAAACAAAAAATAAAAAATATCTGTAATACTTTGTTACTCAGTAATAACAGGATACATTGACTGTCACAGTACTGTCAACAGCTTCATAGTACCAAGATAATCCTAAATGGTAGAGAGAGCACTTCATATTGGCAATAAAGAATATAGAAGTTTAAACAAGACATATCTAAATTTTGCTGGATTGTTGGATTGTTGGAGTGTTGGATATAAAACAGTAATGGTCTGATTATTTTAGGATTGTAAAATAAAACACATTGTTGAGTAAAAAATGTACTCAGTATACTGAGTTAAAGTAGATAAAGGTGGATCTTGGCTTTTTCGCTTTTTTTTTCACTTCGGATTGAACCGTGGAGTCTTAACCATGGTGTGAACCAAACCATTACACCCTTAAACGACATGCTAATATAGAACACCACCCTTTCTAGATACCAGAATACAAGGCCTATAAAATGCAGCAGAACTTAACACTGGCCCTGTCTCCTGAAAACAGGCTTTCTGAAAGCTGCTAATGCTCCTATGTTTTATGTATGTTTTTTGCTGCCTTTTCTTAAGATGTGCCACGCTGTTGTTCTTATGGAGTCTGGCAACTTTTGGGCTGAACATCCAAAGTTTGACTGACCAATCAGTGCTCTGCCCACAAATTAATTGTTCCATAGATACTAGGTTGCTAGGTTGGAAACGCTTTACTGAATATTAGCAAAAATTACATCCAACCTAAAGAGAAACTGTAGCACATAATGTGTTTTTTTGTCAAAATATAGACATTTCAAATGATGAATTGTGTGTTTTTTTGTTTGCTAATGTTGAATGTGGGAGATGATTATCTAGAGTCTGTCTGGTTTCAATTAGGTACAACAATAGCGTCTGGTTTAGAGTTGGTCGCTGCATACTCAAACATGTTGGCAGTATCTCGAAATGAGATGAAAATAGCTGGAACTCTGCTTGTTTTGTGGTGTTTAGCCTACTAGCTAACTTATCATGTCCATTTCACAAAGGCTAGCTAAGTGAGTGAGCTACAGGTCTAAAACCACAGAAAAATAGTGGATACTGCCCAATTATAGTTGCAAAGTTAATTTATTAGGTTTAGTTGGATTTGTAGGCCGAGCTTGGATAGGGCTAGGACTTGGCTTTGGTGTTGGCTTGTTTCAGTCCTTATGTGATAAACTAATACTTTATCTAAACCAGACAAATCTGTGTTCTCACTCGTTTCCTTTGTCTCTCTCTCTCTCTCTCTCTCTCTCTATCTATCTCACACTCTCTCCTTCATTCTGTCTCTGTCTATTTGTCTTGCTATCTCTCATCTCACAGCTTTTTTCTTTCATAACCCTTTCCTGTATGCTCAACACCCCCCTTCATTCCATTTCATCTTGGCTGCTCATTTTCTGTCTTCACCCTCTCTTCTGTGTTGTTTTTACCCATATGCCCATCTTTTGCTCTCACACTTCATTTCGGAGGCCTCGTCGCTCTCACTTCTTCACTGCTCCATCTATTCCTCTATTCCCTCTCATCCTTCCATGTTCCTTTTGCCCTATACCTTAATCCCTCTCTTTCATGCTCCCTCTTGCTCTCTCTCTCTCTCTATCTGTCTTGATCAGCTCTATGAAATGTATGACCTCTATAGCGTGCAGGGTGGAACATGCTTAAACCCCATTAGATTGCGGCCTGGATGCAAGGTCATATTTAACCATCTGAAGCAGGATTGTCAGCAGCTGCTGTAGATAATGGCAGGTCAGCGCAGACAGTTAACCCATAGAAGTGGCTGTTAAGGCCAGTGATATCAAAAGTGTGATTTCATTTTAAATAATTTATTTCTCCTAGTTCATTGAAACTATTGCTTTCTATTAATAATGCATTAGTGTTTGTAAGTAGATGAGCAGGGATATTCTATCGTGGTTTGAATTGGATGAAAAGTTATATAAAAGGGGGAGTATTTTTGCTGTGTTTGGTCATTTTGCTAACATCCTAAATGTACAGATCTAAATATGCTGATTCAGCTCCTGTAGCTAGTAGAGGTGAAGCAGTACTTTTCAGTGTTGTATTCATCTCTTGATTATACAGAGAATACACAGTATGGGTATACTATGGGTATGTTCAAAGATTGATGAACACAATGCAGAACCAAATTTCACCAAAAGTGCAAGTTTCGCACAAACGCGGTACAATTCAGTACACTTCCAAAATGCTTGTTTTAAAAATATTCAGCACAGCAAGGCCATGCTTGATACACATGCTTGTGTAAAGTCTGCTTTAGCTAAGTGTCATGAGCTTTCTGAGACTGGAATCATGAAAAAAAAAACTTTTTTTCTGCAGTGACTGGTTCTTTCCCAGTAATACCAGTGAAACAAATGCTGACAGTAAGGTTTGATACAGAGCAGCCGACTGACCCCAGCTCAATTTCTAAAAAAAGCTTTGCTGTATTAGGATCAACTTAAATAGTAGAGAGATTATGTTGTGTGATGCAGTCTACCATTTAACATCTTTACATTGTGCTAAGAGGAAAACCCAGGTCCAAACCGCGGTCTGAACCAAATTGTGACTTCTAGATGTTGCAGGGTTGCAGGTATTGAAGGGCTTTTAGATGAAAGGGTAAAAGGTTTTATTTACTGCGAGAATCGTGGTGAAGGTGGATTTCTTAAATCGATTTGTAAAGGTGCACATATTTGTCACTGTACAATGTACAGGGAAATGTGTCCTCCATATTTGACCCATCTGTGGTAGTGAACACACACACCCACCCACAGCAGTGGGCAGCCAACTCTAACACCCAGGGTACAGAGAGGGTGAAGGGCCTTGCGCAACAGCCCAACAGTGGCAGCTTGCCGAGGCCGAGTATCGAACCCACAACCCTGTTATCAATAGCCCAGCGCTCTAACCGCTGAGCCACCACTTACAAAGCAGTGCCAAACTCTGTAAAGTGAAGGACACATTTTTTCCCTTATACTAGCTAATAGTCACCTATGCTTCGGTTTGTTTTACAATTAACTTCAGCGGGCTAATATGCAAGCTAGCATCTCATTGTATTGTGAAGGTGCGTTTACACTCATTGCTTATGACGGGCAGTAGAGTGGTTGTGCGTGTTCATCAAACCTCTTATCAATGTGCAATTTGCGATGCAAATGGACCAATTTGTTGCTAACACAACATGCTAACGTTAACTGTAACGTTAACAGTAGCTGTAGCTAGTGAACTACATTTCCCACAACGCTGTGTTGCTGATTGCTGTGGCATGCAGTTTTCCAAGCTACCTTTGCAGCTGCAGATGCTCAATAGGATTTCGGTCAGGGCTTTTAGAAGGCCACTTCAGAATAGTCAATGTTTTCCTCTTAGCCATTCTTGGGTGCTTTTAGCTCTGTGTTTTGGGTCATTATCCTGTTGCAAGACCCATGACCTGCGACTGAGACCAAGCTTTCTGACATTGGGCAGCCTTTACCTTTAACATTACCTTGACAACCTTCTGTAAAGCTGGCAACATTGGGTTTACATAGTTACACACCTATGTAATTAATATATATATTAATATATATTAATATATTCTCATATATATATATATTTATAATGTAATGTAATAAATATATAGTAAAACTATAGTAACATAATAATGACTCTAAATAATGACTTCTGAAGCGGTTCAATTTCTCATGCTGATCTAGCCTCAATTGCATCAGTTCAAATCTAAACACTTTCCTGGCAAGATCCCTCAAACATATGGCTGTACATTTTCTCCTCATCTGTGTTCACAGTTAGGAGGAAGCTTCTTTCTGAGGCATTCTGTTTGAGTTGAGCCCCAGCTCAGAGACTGGGGATGCCCCAGCTAGCCTGCTGTAGCCAAAAATGTACTTTACTATTCCGTTAGAGCCGGAGGTCGGAGCTCAGAGCTGGAGGACTTCACCTTAGAGCCCAAAAGAAAAGGACCAGAGAAGGCAGAGGTTCAAAGAAAAGCCCCCTGGACTTCCACGCCTTGGACAGCCACCAGCAAGCGTTGACCTATTTGCAGCTGCGTAAAGCACTGATCTGCATTTGAGATTTCTTCGGCGGCGCTCCAGGAAAAGTCGGAGCCTAGAGGATGACAACAGACTTTCCCCGAGACCTCCCACGTGTGCTTTTAGATACTTGATGTAGGTACATCAGTATTTGGAAGCGGTGACAGGCGACTGTCCCTGGCACTGTTGTTGTGACGTTGCTGGGAGCTATGTATTCAGGTCTGTTTATTGTAAAAGGGGGGGCACAGTCTTAGATCTGAGCGAGCGAGAGTAGGGGTTTGCAGCTGACAGTTCTGGGTTGCATGTGTCAGTTTGAGTCTCCGGAGAGGGTCTCTGGGCAGATTGGCGCCGTTTAATCTGAGTGTGACAGGCCGAGAGAAAGACAGGAAAGAGAAAAGAGTGCAAAGATATTAATGTATAAAGAAACACTGATGGCGCTACAATTCTGGTAGTGCTGATAGTCTGGCCTGGCCTCTTCTTTTTTAACTGCTTTAATCACAGACTTATTTTTCAGTTTTAATCTCATAGCCTAAAGGTATATTTGTAGGCCCATAGTTCAGTTGCTCACTGTCATTCCTAGACAAAATTACAGTGTCTTGATCTTTCTAGCATCTCTTCACTAAGGCCCAGGCTCCTTTTGCCCTCTCCCTTAATCCCTCTCTTTCATGCTCCCTCTCAGTCCCCTGGCTCTCTCTGTCTTGATCAGCTCTATGACCTCCATCGCATGCAGGGCAGAGCATGCTTAAACCCAATTAGATTGTGTCCCGGGTGCACGGTCATATTTATGCATCGGCAGCAGGAATGACCGCTGCTGCCGTAGATAATGGCAGATTGACGGGGACAATAGAATGTACTTTTTCCCCTAATTTATTTGTGTTTATTTCCACATAATCGCGCTATCAAGCTATTAGAGTGAAGGCTAGAACACGTAAGAGACACATTACATGCTACTGCATCTTTCTGAATGTTGCGAATGCTCAGCATTCTTGGAGAAGAGCATTAACTGTTAGCTAACAGATGCCTGTGTTGGCTAAAATGAGGCTTATGGAGGAAAAGAGAAGCAATCCATCCCATCCAGAGAGAGAGTTAGGTCAGTTATACTCTCCTGGACTTCCAGCTACGGAGATGTACGTCACAATCTCACGATGATAGGGCCAGTGCTTGTTTTCCCAATGGTTGTGCCACTTGGATGCCACATCCACATGAATGCCAGTTACCCAGCGGAACTTTACATACAGCACTACACTGCTTCCACCAGCATGCCTTCTTCCCATGGTGCATCTTTGGTCATCTCTTCCCCAAGTAAGCAACTCATATGACTAGCCTTCACTCTCCACTAGGGCTGCAACAAATGACTATTTTGCATAATCTATCTATAAATATTGAAACAAATAATTGATTCTTTGGATTATGAATTGCTCTATTACCAAAGAAAACATGTAGCTATCATCTTGCTTGAGGTTGTTTTATGCATTTGCTAACTAACAATGAAGAAAATAAAGTTTTAATGAACTTCCCTGCAAATATAAAAGATTAAATAATATAAAAGAAAAATAAAACTTCAATATATTTTTCCTTTCTTTTCCTTTAAAACCAAGGATGTGCGAAGTAGCAGCAAAAAAATTAAATTGGTTTTCCAATTATTTTTCAAATCAGAAAAAATGAAGAAAAAAAAGAAACACTAACTTTAGCTTGCTTACATTATTATTACGTTATTCTTACATTTATATAAGTGATTTTTATTTTGACATGGTCTGGTTATGTATTAGTGACCTATTTTGACAGTGTCTGTCTATTTATATTATATTTATTTTGACACAGTCTGTTTGTTCACTTGTATTAGTGGCTTTTATTTTGACATGGTCTGTTTGTGATTCAGTGGTCATCAGCTCAGGTCCTATGGCCCAGATCGTTGGAGCTTTGCAGATCCTACCAAAAATGGAAGGCAGGGGCAGAGCCTGTGCAAGCATGATCTACATTTTTAACATATAAAGAAGCTCTACATGATCTAAAGGTTCTTTAAATAAAAGGTTATCCTAGAACTGTAAGGCCAAGCTAAGAACCGTGTAGGAACCTATTCTTTTTGAGATCGTACCTCAGATTTTGATGTGAAGCGGCTCTGTGTTCCTCATCAGTATATCAGTAAGTTGTAAAAATAGCCCATATCAGTAACTGCTTTTGTAAAAACCGAGGGCAGTGACCGCATCCCTGACAAATGTTCTTAAATTCTCAGAAAGGGTCCTTCAGGACGGAGCACTTCTGCCACACGTCCCCAAAACACTTCAGCTCCTCAATCCGCCCCCAGTTTACCAAACAGCACCCACAGGCCCCTGCAGCCCTTCGCTTCAGAGACAGAAACATCAAAGACCCCAGCTTAGAAACACAGCTGACACACAGCCACTGAGCCCTGGGGAGAGAGAAGTGTGTGTGTGTGAGAGAGACAGAAAGAGAGGAGGGAGGAGAGACAGAGAGAGAGAGAGAGAGAGAGAGAGAGAGAGAGAGAGAGAGAGAGAGACAGAAAGAGAGAAAGAAAGAGAGAGGAAGTAAGAGATGAGAGAGTCTTATAGAGGGAACGAAGGAAAAGGGATTGGATAAAGAAATAGAAGGGTAGCAGAGTACCGATGACACAAACTCCTAACACCACTTCAAAGGGCAGCTACAGTACATGAACGTGTATCACAAGCAAAGAAATGCACGATATGGAAGAATCATTTCTCAGCATATGCCATGATGTGCTCACATCTACTAGTACAACAAACATCTCCCATAAGCTGCAAATAACTGAGCTTCGGCCTATCTACTAACACACACACACACTTCAGGCTGAAGACTTGTTATGTTGTTAAGAGAGTGAAGAACCGAATGTAGGCCCAGGTATGAGCTATGAGGGTGTAACCCTCTAACACCCAGTTAAAAAGTGGCTAATGTGGCCTCTTAAACTGGCATGTGTTGCTCCTGGGCTCCCTTACGGTTGGAAAGTGGAATTAGCACTTGGACTTACCCCTGAGTGGAACGCTTTACACATGCATTTTACAAGCTAAGAGATACTAAACGGACATTGAAGGTGCAAAAAGCATGTGACTTTATTAAGCATGTGACTTTACTAATGCAGTAGAGTAATATATAAGATTTTGAATATGCAGTGTTGTGCAGCGTTACACAGTTCTTTCAAGCGTTTTCGTGTCCGCTTTGCCTTAAGCATCATAAGCATCATAAAAATGCTACATAATGCTGCTTTAAATAATGTGAATTCTCAATGATACTTTGAAATGTAATGAACATGATCTAGCAAATCAAAAATGATATATATTGTTATTTGATGTGTGCCAGAAAGTACTAATTTAGCTTGTAAGCATGCATTTAGGAAATACTTCACACTTGAGTCAACAAACAGGCCATGTCAAAATTACTTTGTCACAAATACTTCAACACAAACTTTGCCTCAAAATAAAAGTCACTAATACATGAATAAATGTGTCAACACAAAAGTAATTGATACAAACAAACACACACACAATAAACTGTGTCAAAATAGAAGACACTAATACAAATGAACAGACTGTATCAAAAAAGTCACTAATACAAATGAAGCAGGAACACAAAAGTACCTCCCTTTTTTAGAAAAAAATGATCTGCAAGTGACTCAAAAATCATTATCCAATCCAAACTGTTATACCACTAGTATCGGTAAAACTGGATCTTTCTGTGAGTCTTAGGAGTATAACTGTATCGATACAATAAAAATGAAAGGAGCCTTGTCATTAGGCACAGTATGATTGCACCTTTTCATCATTCAAATATTCGTAATTCTGTTATATTAAAGTGCATCCAACAATAAAGGCAGCATTGTGCTTATTTTATAGTGACAGAAAACATGTCGGCAAACAAATGCTCTAATTCCACATGTATTTGTCTATTTAATGCAGTAAAGAGGGCAGAGCCACTAGAGTAAAACAACATACATACTGTCACATACACAAGCATGCATAACTAACTAGCTCAGACCAATGGCAGCAATATTTACACCTGTACAGCCTTATTTTCTCAAGTGCTCACACAGCTGTGACCACATACTATGCTAATTTACTTTCAGTAAATGGTATCCTGTCAGAAGGCAGGTGGTACTGCAGGCTGTTATTCACACACTAACACACACTCATACACTCTCCCTCATAAAGCCTGGTGGTGTAAATAATTGTGTGTTTCCCCTGCAGCCGGAAGCAGCGGGTTGCTGTGGCGATGGAGATGTCTTTGACCTCCTCGAATAAGCCTGACAATGATCTGTGTGTCTGTTTACCTCTTAGACAAGGTGTAGAGTTCCACATTCTTCTAAAAGTGTGTATGTGTGTGTGTGTGTGTGTGTCACCACAGGGGCTTTACAGTTGCTCTTCCAGTTTTCCTTCTTTCCTTTATAATCTTCCTATTCGTTCAGACGAATGCAGCTATGACTTATATGTATAAACCCCACTGTGCTGAAAGAGCAATGTGACCTATTTCCTAAAATACATAAAATATGATACAAAATATATCCCCCTACCCTGTTGTTGGGGGGCTCCCAACAAAACACATTTCTTAATACAACCTACTGTAGCATATAGACTAAAACATTCTGGGTTAAAAACAACCCAGTCTGGGTCATTTCCACAATCCAGCGCTGGGTTACTATATAACAAAAGACATGCTGGTTTAAACTGAACCACAATAAGTAAAATAAAAAAGCAGTAATATAAAACACTACTGAAAGCTACAATGACCTTCTCACATTTCTCTTGCTTTTTTTCTTTTTATCCAATCTGTCACTTAAAAACCATGATCCAATCCAAAACATGAATTTTGTGATTTGTTACACCACTATTGTTGGTGGAAATTGGTAGAAGAACTGCTGAGGTACGTTTTAAGAAAGCAACAAAAAAGATGTGCCCTCAGAACACAGGGAGAACTGGAATATGAATTTAGCTAATTAAGCTTTCCTATAGCATTAATGTGAACAGAATACAGAAGAAATGCACAACATAGAAGCAAGCAGTTTACTTTCAACAAGAAAGAATTGCCAGCAGTGGCAGCAGAATGTAAAAAGCTCTCCAGGCAGGCATGTAGCCAAATCGTGTTTAGGTCGAGTTTTATAATGGTAGCAGGTTGCAGAGTTACACCCTGCCCTAAAGACTAGCTCCTGATTTAGACTAGAACTTATCTGATAAGCACCTGAAACTGAAACCAGCAATTCTGTGTCATGGAATTGCCTGTGGCTGAGTGTCCCACACATCCTTCTTCATTTCACTTCGTTTGTCAAGGTTTATTAAAGTAAAGGTGTGTGTGTGTGTGTGTGTGTGTGTGGGTGGGTGTAGGTGTCTAAGGAAGTATTTGCATATATGACTGCATGGGTTATGTCAACAGAAGCTGCCTCTACTTAAGTTTATAATGTCACTCAATCAGTACACTCTCTTAAAAAAAATAAAGGCTTTGAATAGTTCTTGGCATCAGTGTAGGAGTAAACGTTTACTGGAAGAGAATCATTATGTGGAGGTACTTCTGTTAAGCGGTTGTGAAACTACAGATTCTGGACACTCCTGTGTCTCTTTTACAACAATGTGTCTTTAACAAAGCTTCTGTTGGAAGCTTCTTTCTTCTGGAAGCACAAGAGGTTCTTGTACAGAATTAATTTTGAAACCTTTTTGGCTCCTTTATTTGAAAATTTTCATGTATATAAATCATTTAAAGCCTGAATCATCAAATAATTCTTAGTAACCTTTACTCTACTAATTTAAACTTACATAAAACTGCAGGTAATCTTCTGGTGCATGTAGTACACAGATGACCCACCAAGGTCTGATACAAACATGTATCAGATTTTATTTTCTTATGTATGCAGGGACTTATTTATTATGTATTATTTCTACACAAAATAGTCAAAAGTATTGGGACACCTGCTTATTAAAAAGGGTATTAAAAAAGGAGTTTATCCTGCTTTTGTTGGAGTAACTGTCTCTGCTGTCCAGGAAAGGTGCTGATTAGTTTTTGGAGCATTGCTGTGTGGATTTGCTTGTGTTCATTGACAAGAGTATTAGTAAGGTCAGAATGTTAGATGATCACCACCCTACCTCATTCCAAACTCTCCTAACTCAACCTAAAAGGACTGGATGGAGCACCATCCATCATTACAGAGCACACAGTTCCACTGTTCCATAGCCCAATGCAGGGGGGCTTTATACCCCTCTGTTATCCCCCTGGCATTAGGCATGGTGCCAAAAGGTTCATGTTTATCTGCTCCAGAGTGCCCTGTTCTATTGACAATACTTCTTTACAGGGGCGAGATAAGCTGAGTGTGTGTTCATTTGCACATATTTGTCAGCAGTGAATGCAACTTAAAGTAGCTGAATCCAGAGGTCTCCAAAACTCCAAGAATATGTACCACAGACAATAAACTTGGCTTTGAAGAGTTAAACCCCATGTAGAACTGCTGCTTCTGCTTCCATTTTTTTTATTTAGTTTAAACAGAAAGAGGTGGATTTAAAGTTCTGCTCTGGCGTCTCTATTAAGACGTGGAGTGGAGTTATCTGGGGTTATCTGCCTAAAACCAGAGTGGCGTTTGCAGCAATTTGCTGTTATTAAAAGTCTTCTTGTTGAAGTTTTAAGTGGACTTTATAACTAGTGTTTAAAAACTTTCCTCTTTCAATTCTCCTTCCTCATAAAGCAGAGCGTGTGAGCGAGTGAGTGAGAGAGAACGAGAGAGAGAGAGAGAGAGAGAGAAAGAGAGAGAGAGAGAGAGAGAGAGAGAGAGAGAGCATTTTGCTTCGTCACCCCCACTGCTTTAATCTAGCTGGCAAAGCTCCATATTCTTAATACTCTTCAGTACCACATTCCAGAGGCATGGGCGATAAAGTTGGCAATGATAACATGTCCGTTTCATTGTGTGTGTGTGTGTGTGTGTGTGAATAGGAGAGAAAGAGAGATAGAGAGAGAGAAACCAAACAGGCCATACTAGCAAATGTACTGATCTGATAGCCAGTATCAAAAAACATTTGTTTTTATGCTGTTCAATTTTTTTCTTCATCTTTCTTGAGCTTTTAGTTAATCGTCTTGAGTGAAGTGCTTCAATTAAAATGAGCACTTTTTAAAGATAAAGATATTGGATCTGTATCAGACAGTAGTCAAGATTAATGTACCAATATTGGCTTTGATAAAGAAAAAACACACTCTACAAAAATGTGTTCTTAGTGGAAAACCTTTTGTAGCTGGTTCTACATCGAGCCTTTTCAGAATGGTTCTACGTAGCACCAAAAAGGGTTCCACTGTAGTTCAGAGTCAAAGAACCATTGTGTCTTCAGTATTATATAGAATCGTTTCAATTAGGATGTACTTAATACATAGAGACTAAAAGAACTGCAGTAGACCTTCTTGCATCCTACATCCTTCCAGCATCAATTAGCATAGGCACTCAAGTCTGTTAATTGATAACGTAATGTTGATGAGGTGGGCTGATACACATGGGCTATTACACAAAGCCCATTTGATTCATGACAGCGGCTTTAAGAGTCGACATTCTCACGATGTTCTGAACAACATTAAAAAAAGAAAAATCAGAAGCAACTTTATCCGTGTTTTTGCGTCATATATTAATAAGTCTAGAGCTGGGTGTGGGAGGAGTGGAGTACAACGTACGACCTTGCTGGAGCTGGGTGATGGTGCCAACATATTCAAACAGTGCAAATGCCTTAGATGTTGTATTTAAAAGCTGATTGTGACATTGTTATACATTTGTCAGTGCATGTTCACATCATGATTAGACCCTTTTTTTTTTTGTTGTACTGTTGGTCGAAAAGAAAAGGACAGACCTCAAAAAACAGAGATGTTGAAAAGCAAAAGTAACAGGAGAAAACAAGCATGATAGAATGACATTAGTAACAAAATGCTGATCACTAAAACAGATTACTTTCCTCTCAGCTAGCCTCAATTGAAATGCAGAGGAAAGTGCAAACCCATACTTGAGTAACTGTGCAGATAAACCTCATATGACCACACCAACATTCTTCAAAATCAAAGTGCTTTGAAGGTTCTTTGAGGATCAATGCTGGGGATGGGAAGCTCTGGGCACCTCATGATTCCATTCGAATCCTCCTCAATGGCTCCAGAACCAAAGTGCTTCCTTACACTAGCTTTTAATGCAGAGGGTGCTGGTCGTCTATCTTGTGCCTCTGTTATGTGCACACCCTTTTGCACTTCTGAGTTCCAACTTTCAGGCTTTGTCAACTTTACGCTCTCAATTAATCTTTGGAAAATCAATTTTTGCCATTTGCCATGATTCAGAATCATCCACATCAAGATGCATCTAGAATTGTAAATGTAAAGTCATGGAGATGACAAAGGTTTAAAGAACCTAAAGAACATTCACCTAATCAAATGTTCTTTACCTAAAGGTTCCTCATATTCACACATCTCTATTACAAACATGGTTCTTTATGAATACAAAAGTGGTTCTTCTATGGCATTTGATCCTCAAAGAACCTTTTGAAGCACTTACATTTTTTTTTAAAAGTGCATATCCACATACACACACACACAAACACACACACACACACGCCTTGGCTGTGTTTTGCTGCTGCTATTTGCACGGTTCCAGCAGGCTGGAGGGCCATAGTGGGACATTTTAAGCTTTTCAACATCATTGTGTTGCCTCATTTATGACAAGCATGCCATAATGTGCAGTGAATGCTTATGATTGTGTCTCCTCTAATGATTTGGCCATCACTCTGAAGCTCTCCTGTGTGGTGGGAAATGTTAAATGGATGTCCCTGCTGCTGTGTAATATGATTATATGTGAATGGAGAATTATACTGATCACAATGAGCTTAAATGTAATGTGAAGTATTGGATGGCCATGTAGAAATCTGAGAAAAGACGATGTGACAATGCGTTGACTGTAGCATTAACCATTTAATGATTTGGTTGGTGGTCATTGTTTACTAGCATCTCTCTCTCTCTCTCTCTCTCTCTCTCTCTCTCTCTCAGGGATTGGTAGGGGAGAAGTATGGCAGTATTCGGGTTCCAGGTGAAGTGGAGTCGGCTGAGTTTGAGATGATTCTGGATGCGGCAGTAGAAGCAGGTCTGGACACACGGCTCCTGGAGGAGTGGTACTGCCGGGATGAAAACTCAGTACCGCCGGCATACTACCTCAAACCTAAAGCCCAGATGCTGAAGAACTATCAGAACTCGGTAAGAACAGGACAGGATGGGAATATGATGTTTCACATGTATTCACTTACCCGTCCAAATCATTGCATTCAGGTGTTCCAATCAATTCCATGGCCACAGATGTATAAAACCAAGCACCTAGGCATGCAGACTGCTTCTACAAACATTTGTGAAAGAATGGGCTGCTCGGAGAATGAGACAAGAAAAGAAATTCCAAAACCACAGTTAAAAAGGATCTTTAACAAATGGGACTCCTAACAGAAATATTTTTGTCTAACTGGAAGACAAATCTGGCTACATCAAAGAAGAAGCACTTAAAGCTTTCCTATTTAAGACAAAAAAATTAAGCTCCATTCTCGCTTCAGTTCAGAAAAAGATCCACAGGTGTTTCTGTTCATCCTCCCACTGTGAGAAGACAACTCAGCACTGTGGGTCTAAAAGGATGCGAGGCTGATCAAGAAGCTCTTGCTGAGAAAATCAAACAGACAAAGAAAAATTAAACTGCTGAAGCTGCTGGTGTTCTCAGAACACTGGCCTGACCACACCAGACACCAGACTTCAGCATTAATGTAAATCTTTGGATTGCTTCGATAGTGAGAAGCAGGAACTGCATCTAACATCTATGACTGAAAGCTTCCTGTAGATTTCTGCAGAAAAATTGAAAGTGAGTTAATGAAATGTACATTTTATGGACAAAAGTATTGGGACACCTGCTCATTCATTGTTTCTTTTGAAATCAAAACTGCTTTGAACTATCAAAACTGCTTTTGCATACCTTAGGTTGTCCCCTTCAAAACTACATCAAATTTGTATCTTTCCTTCAATCCTTTTGTTAGTAATCCTCATGTTTGTGTAAAGAGTGCTTGGAAAAAACAGTTCAATATAACAGTTAAAAAATACAATATAAATAAAATACAACAAATTAAAAATATTTAAAATATGATCCCCTTCTCCGCCTTCAAACGCACATTACTGTAAAGCTTACACTTTCAGCTTTCCAATGACTTGCCAATCAAGGCTGTAAACCAATCAGGCATCAACTTATGATGACGTGCAACCGAGTAGGCGGAAGGTAAACAGGAAGCTTTCCTCAGGAATACGCATTCTTTTCCTTTGTCCAATTCTGTTCTGTAACTGTCTCTACTGTACAGGGTAGGCTACTAGATTATAGTTTGCTATGAGGAGTTGATTGCATTCAGTGACAAGAGTGACAACCCACCTCGTCCCCAACTCATCATTCAGAGAGTGCATTAAAGTCAGTACGTTGATAGTTTCTGTTTTGGAGATATGAGATTTTCTTCCAAGAGTGATTATAGATATGCAGTATCAGTCTCCAGCCTTTTGTGTTTTTAGAAACATGCAAGACCACATTGTCCACACAGGTGTGGTTTCAGTTTAAAGCGAGCTGACCTGTCCCCTACACACAGACATGTCCTGTAAATGTCATTGTGTGCCAGGCAAGCCGGTGGCTCAGCAGCTTTTAGACAGAGCGCTCTGAAAATGGCTGACCCAAGAGAGCGAGCCACTCGCTTGCGGGAGAGTTTATTAGGCTCATAAATTCAGTTTGTCTTTCATTAAAAGTTGGTGAAAGTGCCGGCTCTAGCGCTGGCTAGTTCTTTTCCTCTCTCTGACATTCACAACTTCTCCTTGTCCCCCTTCTCTGTCTCTCCTTCATTACTGGGGTTCTCTTGAACACACACTCAGTTATCCTTATATTTGCAGACAGTTACCTTGTTCCTCTCCTTTTTCCCTCTCTGTTTCACTTTCTCTGTCACACACTCGCTCACAAAAACAAACACACACCAAGTTCACATGTCATGGTGTGTATATAAATCAGGTCGCAACACACAGTAGCTGCAGTTTGAAGTGTGTGTATGAGGCTGAGTGGCTCTGCTGGACTAAAATGAGAAAAGCAGCAGGCTCTCGGTTTCTACCTGAACTCAGCAGAATCACCCACTGTTCTGGCCCAAAGCAGCCTGTCCCCCTTTCCCTAAGCAGACTACCCCCCCCCCCCCCCCTTTTGCTTCTGTTTCTCCTCAAACTCTTGCCCAGAGAGTTGTACACTGTATTACCTTCCGAAAGAGACAGAAGCTATTACAGGACGAAATGTGGCTTAAGAAAATGATTACATAGCCCCTGAAAATCTAGGCTTATTATATATGTTGTGGTTAATCTTACACTCTTAGCAAAATGGGTTACATATGGTAAGAATAATAATATAAAGTCATAATAATAGTAATAATAATAATATGTAGCAATAATGAATATAGAATATGTTCTCCCTAAAAGTGATGACATAATAATAATAATAATAATAATAATAAAATAATAGTACCCTGCAATGAATTGAACTGAATTCAATTGCAATAGATTGTCACCTTGTCCAGGGGATATTCATCCCTTAGACACAGTGATTTTGGCTCGGCACCAGATGAGAGAATGCTGAAATAATAAAATAATAAAATCCATTAAAAATGTGTTTTAATTGAACCGACAGTATCACATTTTGATATTATTAGTATTAACAGAGCAAGACTTTTATATGTAAGTTCAACTCATGTTCTACATTCATTCATTTTACATTCAATTCCCATTCACTTGATTAATGCAGCAGTTTAACTAACATTTGTTTTTGTCTATTTTAGTGTAGATAAACCCCCTTTTAAAAGTGCAATGCTTACTTAGTGATTCAATATGCAGTGTCATTTGAATGACGAATATTAAAATTGTATTGTAGATTCAGCCTTAATCTGTGTTCAAGAAGCTCAGTAAATCTGTAAATGCTGGCCGAGAGCTTCCCTAAGAATGACTTTTCCCTCTCTCAGATGGAGTCAAGCAGTGCTGCGAAGTCCAAGAATGATAAGGCCTGGAGAGCAGTGTCTGAAGAGATCAAGAAAATCTTCAGAACAGCAGTGCTACAGCTACAAGAAAAAGGAACCATGAAGAGTGCCCAGGCCAAGAAGTTTCTGTGCTCAGGTACATGTCTTCTCAGATCACCTCAGGTCGGCACTCTACAGTTGGACGTTAATAGCCCTGGGTCTGTCTAATCTGGAGGCCATATTGAAGACTAAAATGTGTTTCTGACACTGATCTAACGCCCAGGACTTTTATAAAAAAAATTAGATGTTGAATGAATTAGCTGAATTAGGTCTGATATATACTGTGGCTCAGTGGGACCAGTTAATCTCTCAATGAAGTTACATTGCACTGCAAAAGTCAATGCAATTGAATCGTTACTGTAAGGTGAATGGTTTCAAATTTATTGTTTGGTACAAAAAGAACGGATGAAGGGTTCTCTGATATACATGTAAACATTAAGATTGTAGTTTGAGTTTTGAGGATTCAGAGATGCACTTTACAGAGAGTATTTGACTTATCATTAAACTACATTACTAAGAATGTATTAAAATCTTATGTAAATCATTATCCATTTATGTTCTTTGGTCTAAGATTTCAGACAGGCTCAATGTTTAAACGCAAAAGGATAAAGATTTAAAATGGAAATGTCCTTAATCCCCCTCTCTCTTTAAGTAGTTATGCATGAATAGAAACAGTCTGCATTAGGCAGTCTAAGAGAAGATCTAATCAAACTAACTTAATTCATTCAGGTTAATCCAATGATCCAGTTAGGTCTCACCACCACACCCTTTTATAAGGACTGTGGCTTGGTACAAAGAGAAAGACCAGACTTACTTACTGATTTAAAAAAGTCATTTGTCCTCTTATGAAATGACAGCTATACTTAAGGGCTTCATCTTTTAAGTACTATATCAGACCACCCGAAACAGTAGTTCCTGCCTGAGGCTTTAGTGACTCAAGTTCCTGCACATGGACTCAAACCTAATTCTTATACATTGCTCACTCAAATGATGTTAGAAGTCTAAGTTAGAGTCTTTGTCTTTCAAATTTACACTGAAATGAAATTGTGTGTTTGGGTTTGAATTTCATTACACTTCAGAAAATAGACTAATGGGTCAATTATTGAGATTGTTGGGTCACCGCTTGTGTTATCCCAGTTAAA